>NW_022683923.1:272953-305431 GCF_011630105.1 Anneissia japonica | reverse complement strand
TTTAATTTGGTGTTCAATGTGTTCCATATGTGTTTGATCCAATGACCGGGGTAGTAATGTGAAGCGCTTAGAGGCTTTGTTAAGGCATTAAGCGCTATATAAGAATGACATATTATTACATATTTATTATTATTAGTTATTAAAATGAAACTGAGTGTCATAAAATGTGGTTTTTAAAGTTTTGCTATTTACAGACTTAAAAAGTTTTGTCATTTACAAAAACATTTGTCGGAGTGAGTGGTAGATTGCACACATTGTATGACCTCTATGTGTTTATCACATTATTACTCACCATTGATGTTACAGCTCATTATCAGCATATCTTGTTTGAACCAGGTACTCACTTACAATCATAAGTGCAGAATGACCACCTTAGGTAATTCACAGAGAAGTTTAGAACCAAAATCTGCTCCCATATAGATAGATGAACATAATAAGTGCCAGAATGCAGTTATATTTGAACCATTTATTTGTTTTTTTCTGCAGGACAATGTGCGGACGAAGGTTACGTGATAACGTTCACCAGGTATTGAATGAAATATATCATATAAGACTTCAATATTTTACGTAAATTATTGGCTGAAAATTAAACTTTAAAATCCAGAATTTACCAAAGTTGGATGGGCTTATGCCAAAGGAGCTGTGGTAACAAAGTAATCAATTTACTATTTTGATTACGGCAAATATAAAAATATATTTCAATGCAATTCTCCTACATTATAAGCTCTGCAGTCACATGACATCAAAGATCACTATGGAAACTGACCAAAAAAATAGAAGCGTCAAAACATATTACCCAGGCAACAAATTTTCATTTCTTTAACCTAGGTACTTGTGAATAATGGGCTGCCAGCGAATTCTACCAAGGTTGTTATTGCAGGACTTTCAAACACATACAGTGATTACATAACCACACTAGAGGAATATCAGGTGGGCTCATGCTATATGTTTTCTGGTGGGTAGGATAGTCAAGATATTGCTTCTGACAACCCATCCCACCATACTATTTTGATAGTAAGATACTGTGTACATCTTCAGCTTTATGTTAAATATTGTTTGAAGGTTTGTATGGCAAATAAGTAATATATTAAATGCTTGTACACCACATAGATAGTTCTGAGAAGAGTTGTTTTGTTGGGAATGTCATGACGCTTCGATTGAGTTGCTTCAGGGGAATAATAATAAGCTATCATAAAGTATTTTGAATAGAAGAAGTTAAATCTTTCTTTAAATTAGGTTCAGCGATATGAAGGTGCATCCACCATATACGGACCTCACACGTGTCAAGCTTACATCAACCAATTCAAAACATTAGCTGAATCTATGGTTAAGGTAAGTCATTCATACAGTATAAGGTCACATTTTTTTTGTATCTATGTAATTCGTATAACTGATGCAACATTTGACATCCATACAGCATTTATATTATCACATAAATGCAATATTGATACTATTTAAAATTTATATAATTTTACATCTATGCAAAATGTTTATCTCTTCACATACTGTACATTTTATATCCATATAGCATTTATATTATTCACATTCATGTAACATTTATACTACTTCACTTTGATGTAACAATTATACTTTTTAATCATTTGTGCAAATTTTATATAACCTTACATCCATGTAACCTTATTTTCACATTCATATATTTGTAATGTATATATATGCTACACATCCGTATATATGGATTAGAAGATTTGTATATAACATCATTATTTGTTCAGAATGTGAAGTTGCCACCTGGTCCAAAACCAGATCTGCTGCTTAACGACCAAGTCTCATTCTTGTCTCCTGTCATATTTGATGGCAAGCCACTTGGAAAGAATTTTGGAGATGTTCTAACAGACGTCAAATCAGACTACGCAAGGGTGAGTATTTGAATGGGAGGATCGTGGCAATGATAGTTTGATATGAGTTTTGATTGGATTCATAACACATTCATGTTCAAACACAGTTACTGTGCACCTGCATTGTATAGGTGGTGTTGATGTGTTGTTCTGTGTCAAAGGTCAGTGCTAGTATAGCCTACTGTAGTGCATATTAGGGAGCATTTGGTTGCATGATGACGGTAGGATCTAGAACATAATGACGTCACTATGAAGTCATCTGTACGTGCAAGAACATTGAGTTCTCGTCGTCTGGATTTTAAGATGCGAATCTGCGTTGTGCAGAGAATGTATTGTGAGTGAGTGAATCCATTCTGGAGTTACGTCGTCATGCAAATCAAAACCTCCCTGTTTATTACTAGGCCTCTATCCATTTTTCCATGTCAGTGGTCAGTGGCTATGCACTTACTTTGGATATTACTGGGTCTTTTTGTGCTATTCTATGTCATTGGTTTGTAGTTCATACACTTGTATAGTGTATATTATGCCTCTGTGTACTATTCTAAACAAATAGGGGATTATGAGTAATACTAGGGAAGGTTCATTTAGTAGCAGATTTGTGATACAATATTTGATTTATATATTTTCTATAGAACATGACAGTGTCCGTGACCTTTCAGGCTGGCAATCCAAGGAATAATCTAAAGGTATTCATTAAATTCATTGGAAAATATTAAACCTGATGTGTTAGTAAATGTTGATAAATATATAAAAACATTTTCTACTTAATTGTACCTGTCCTATCTTCAATTTCCATAATCATTTTAAAATTTCAATTTTATATTTTTAGACTGGAGATACATTCCTGTCAGTTGAATACCAAGATGCAAGTGGTAAATGGATCCCAAGGTACACGGATGCTGATTGGTCAACAAAGTACGTATGAAAATGTGATAATACAAGTTCCGATAGCTCATCATCTTTTGGATGAGACGTTTAAGCCATTGGTCTCGTGTGCATTTATGACCCATGTGCACGTTAAAGAACGCAGTACACTCTTCGGAAAAGAGTAGGGGATTGTCTCCCGGTATTCTACCCCATCACCACCAGAAGGAAATATGTCCTCGGAATTTTCATTGTATTCTTGGTGTTCACCTTCAATGTTTCCAATCCAATGAATAACAAAAAAAAATTAATAGTTATGATGACAATATGATAAATCTATTAACTGGTTTTCATTTTGACTTAAGTGGTTTCGATAATTTAACAGATTCAGATGGGAACGAACAGAGACAGTTCTTGGGCATAGTGAAGCAAGTGTTACTTGGACAGTACCGTATAATGCTACAGTAGGAACGTACCGTTTGAAATACTTTGGCAACAACAAAGAGCCTGTCACTGAAACCATACAATCATTTCAGGGTGTCTCCTCCTCATTTAAAGTTCATTAAATCCAATTTTTCATTTTTCATTCACTGATCTTCTCCATCACTTCCTTCATTTGTCATCTTATCACTTTCAGATTCTCCTGGAAAAGAACAGTCTTGCTTTTAGGACGCAGCGAGGCGACAGTCACATGGGATATTCCAGCCAATGAGGCTGCTGGAACTTACCGTATTAATCACTATGGTAACTACAAGAAGCGATCCCGTGTTTATTCATATAGCGGCAGGTCTTCCAATTTCAATGTGTCTTGATTGTTAAGAATGATTATTGATGATCAAAATCTGATAACTATTTTAAAGTTTTATGCACAAAGTCAGGAATTCAGTAGGTTTTCTGAATATATTTTCTAATTGAATATGCACAGACTGTTTATTGATAATTTTAATGATAAATTTTTATAATGAAAATTTATGATTTTATAGATTTTGTAATACTGCCAAGCAGGTTTTGTTAATTTCTAAAACAAATTTGATTGCTTTTAAAGCAGTTGTTCTAGTACTGTAATTCAGTTTGCTAATTAAATTGCCTAGTTTTTAAGACAGTAGTTAGCATTTATTTACATTAAAAACTATCTTTTAGTAAAACATCTGTCATGGCTGGATATTTTTGAATGAAACTATGCCAAACCTGTCTGTCTGTCAAGCATAAACTACTAAAGTTGAGTTATAAAAATTATTACACAATTTAATCTTTTATTAAACTTTGTTCCATCAAAAGCATATAAATATCTGCTTAAATTTGCAAGTTTAGTTTTTATTTCCCAAGCCTATTATTCGATTAAATGTTGTTTTCACGAAGAAGTGACTCCTTCCAGGTTGTTACCTGATTCTTAGTACAATGTGTTGCTATACTGTTATTTGTAGCTTTATGTTGAATTTTCTGATGTTTTAAACATTTTATAAACCATTTTATAAATGTAATGAATATATTATTCTATGATAATTTGGCAATATTTCAATACTGAATGCAATTGAATCAAATAGTAAGTAATAATGAGAAGGTTTGTTATAATCACCATATGTTATTATTTTTAACAAGTGGAAATAAATCAAACTTAAATACTGGCGATAAAAATGTGGTGCAGTAAACCGATTATGCTTAACTTACGTGATTCTTTAATTCTCAACTTCCATTCAAATCAAACACCTACTACAATAAAATGACATAATAATAAAAATAATAATAAAATTGTAAGAGTAATGATGATTATGTGGAAGGTGGTGATGATAAATATGATACTAAATCATAACAGACTTAGTTGTACTATCCTGACGATTTTAGACGATGCATCATAGTTGTCGTTGTCGTTGCTGCTGTTGGTTTTATTGCTAATTCACACCTCCCCATTTATTTATGGGGGGAGGGGGGTGGCATCAAATGAATTACAACAGGTTACGACGACTTTGTTTTAACGAGATTGTAGTGTACTGCTATTTAATGTAGCTTGCCATAATCAGTGGTGGCTCCAGAAATTTGCCGACGAGTGGTCCGATATGTTCGACAGCCGAGGGGACGACTAAAGCCTCGATTAGGATCGAGTTTTTGTGGCTTGGGTGGTCCGAAATTTTATATCATTACAATATTGACTGGCAATAAAAATATCGTTTTGGATAGGCAAATTAATATTTTTCGTAACGACTTTGTCTTGCCGTCGGACGACGAGGGCACGCCTGTTCGACGGGGGTTGGGAAAAAGCCCTCCCCCGCGGGCGCCACCATTGGCCATAACGACATCTAGCCCACATAATGATGAATAAGAAGAATTATCAGTTAGTATTACACCGTTCTAAAAAAAAAGTAGCCTAGTATATGGGGTCAATGTCCTTATTATCGTATGTGTTTCTCATTCTAAGATGATAATGGTGATTATTATGGTGATAATGATTGATGACGATATTTCAGACTATTTGATAAATGAATTAAAATTGTGTTCATTTAAATAATAATAATAATAATATGCCTAATAATTTACATTTATATAGCGCATCGCTTTACATACAATTATAAAACAAAAGGCAGGTGCGCTTTGATCCTACATAGAAAACATTTTTTTCAATTTATTGAAAAGAAACAAATATAAATTGAAATATCAATGCACATACTTACTTGCACTCACCTCTAAATTTAACAAATAATTCTTCTCTCCACCTCTTGTACAATTCTTTGTTTCTGTGTAAACTCGGCTACTGCGCTGTCTGAGGTTACAAACCCACTACCGGTACTACCGTTAAACTTCAAATAGTTCAAAATAAAGCTATACGCATCCTACTTAATCTACCTCCTACTACTCATTTAACTTCTTTCCACTTCTCTAATGCTAAGACCCTTCCTTTTCATGACAGATATCGATATCAACTTGGCTGTTTAACTTTTAAAGATCTTCACAATCTTGTTCCCCAAACAATTTGTAAGTGCGTCACAAAAATAGAAGCAAATGGCCGCATGAACACTCGACAGATCACTAAAGGGGACTTACACATCCCTAGACCCCACTTGGAACTCTTCAAACTTTAATTTAGCTTTAATGCCCCCTTTTTTTTTACTGTCTTACCTTAGATATCCGCAGTGCTACTACTTACTGCCCCCTCGTCCCTCAAAAGCTACTCCATCTTTTACTGCTGTAATTCTGTATCTTTGGCCTGTTATTTGAATTTGCATTTGTAAATTCATTATTGATTTCTTTTTAATTATTTTAGTTTCTGTTTTATATATTATTTTTAATTAATTCATTTTCTGTAAATTATAGCATTTTTTTCCTCATATTATGTTTATTATATATTTTTTTTTATTTGCTTATTTGATTTGGGCAACTTTATTCTAAACTTCTTTATTTCTTCTCTGTTGTTTTACTGTCTCTTTGGCCTACTGTACTTTTATCTTTTTCTGATCCTGCTTGATTAATTTGCATTTTATATTTTAATTTTATTATAGATTTTTTTAAATATTTTTTTTCCTGTTTTTATATAATTCATTTTGTAAATTAAGAAGGACCACCCTCATTAAAGATTGTTGAAATAAGTAAATAAATAAATACATTAATGTTTAAACTAGATAGGCCTGCATAATTTATAAATATGACGGCTCCTACACGCACATAAGCCATTAACAAAACTTGTAAAAGGATTGTCACTTAGAATAGTGATTAACTTTGCTATTTAGCATAAGTTGAATAAATGAAAAATATAAATTTTGTAAGCCAAGTAATGTTTACTGTTGTTGATTTTATCAAAAAAAACCATTTTCAGTTTTCATAATTTCTCACCAAAGAAAAACTGGGAGGGTTTTCGTTAAGTTTACGGTAAGTTTACCCGTCATTCAAGTTAGAGGGCGCTCGATTCATTCCATGCAGCGTCCTTATTTACCCGATATAATGAAGAAAACGCGAGGAAGGAAATACGATCCGTGTCGTCTCAAGCATGAGCTTTCTGGCTGGGAAGTGTACACGTTGACACTTTATATGCACGTAGACATAGGCCACAGACTAGGCCTAATACTTAGTCTCTCATAAACCTTGCTGTTTTCGCCTTTTTAAGTTGCTTAAAGGCCTTCTGCCTAATTGTGTTTCTGCGAAGTGAGTATTATTTACTATCCTAGCTAGAGCATTGTCATCAAAGTTTATCCGTCGTCCGTGTGTGTGGATTGGGTTGAGTGAGTTTGTTCAATGTGTGTGTGTGTAGGCCTATGCAATCAAAACAAATGAGGCTTATCTCGCCACTCACTGTCTAGACCTACTTTGTTGGGTGAGCTGAATAGGCCTGCTTAGCCTAGGGACCTAGCGCTTTTGGTATGGGTTTGTATTTATATCGCTAAAGTTACTTTACACATGAATTACTAGGCTAGGACAATCCAATTTTCTTAAGAACCAGCATTTTTTTGTTGTTAAAAACACAAAATATAGTAGGCCTAGTGAGTAGGTTAGGCCTAGCCCTAGGAGAGAAAAATTCTAGGGCTAGGCCTAGCTATCTACATTATTTACATAGGCCTATGTGTAGTTATATCATCGTGACCAATCAGTGACCGTTGTGGAGTAACTGAACATTCCTATTTTTATAGGATTAGGCCTACCTAGTATATTATTAAGAATTATATCTATGAATTTTAGTATATCATATTGTATCAGCTGAATATTTTTGATGCTGTATGTTACTTGATTTATTATTATTTTAATGATGGTTGCTTTATTTTTATTCTAAATTAACACAAATAGGTCTAACTGTTTGTAAATATTAAAGTGTCTACTCTAACCTTTAATTATAAATACCGTTCTGTAAATGAATTTATATATAGAAGTATGCGAGACATGCATTGTCTATGTCGTGAATACTTACCTGGATAAACCCACTAATTGCGAGACATGCATTGTTTAATTATTATTGATGGCAAAAATATGTTTTTATTATTGTTTAAGATGATGTAAAGTTGCCGAAGTTGCTAAATTTTAAAGATGAATTCCAATAGTGAGAATTTAATAATGAAGTGATGATATACAGGGCTGCGTGGTGAATGTATTCTCCACGCAAAAATTTGGCCTAGAAATCCGTCCGCGCATTTCAGAAAATAAGGACTGATTTTATCACAGATTTTGCCAAATATTATTTGATCAAATCTTAATATACCAATGCTATTGTATGCAGCAGTTACAATTCTGCGCACCTATTTTCCTAGCAATTTTTGGCTCAAATTTGACCTGTTTTTTAAAATGTCCTCCGTGCAATTAAAAAACTTTACTGTATGGTATACAGGTAGCATCTCTTAAATAGACCTTTAATTTATCTGTCATCATAGATCATTTATTTATCTATCTAAATCTAATTTTTATGAATCAAATTATGCCAACTTTCAATAATGGATCAACAAAAATTAAAAGATGGTGCTTCAGACGTTTTCCTTAGAAGTTGATTGGTGAATATCTTAACCTGTCAATCTGTCCCACAAAATTCAACATCAACCACAAACCATAAAGCGCTGACTGGTATGATGTTCAAAAGGCTTACTAGTACTGCTGTACAATAATTATTTTCTATCTTTGAAAAGTATATAAAATAAGAACACTATTAAGAACATTTTGAGTGTGAAATTCACCAAAAAATAAGAACACTAAGGCCAAGTAAAAAAAAAAGTAGTTACTCATCTTAATATTTAAAAAAAAGGAGAATGAGGACACGTTTTTTTAAAACTCTGAGACGGCAAATCGAAGAATGGGAGACTACTTCTACTTTCTCACTTTTACCAACTAGACACATTAAAAGCAAATAAAAAAAGACTAGACATGAATCTTACCATATGTATCCTCAACCATGAATGATTGAGAGAGGAATTTTACTGATGTGAGTTATCCACATTTTGTAAAATAAAGGGGAAAAAAATTTAAAAACTTGGTGAGGCAGAAAAAAATAGATGTGCAAGTGGACAAGAAACTAGTAATTTTTTTTATTTGGCCAAATCCTGGGCAAAATTTAATTGGTTCTTATACAAAAAAAAAGTGTAGGCTACTATAATAAGGCCAACTTTTAATTTTAAAAAAATTGCTGTTTCTTTCTCTGTTTTGTGCCATTTTCTTTTTTATAAACTCAGTAGGCCTACAACAATTAAATTCAAGCAAATGAAGTGTCTGCATTGCCTTCCTATCCCAAGTTCCTGGGTTCAATTTGTGTCATGCTGCAAAGAATACCGACTCAACTTTGGTAGTTACTACAGTAACTGACAGCTTCAGTGTAGCATAGAGGGTCATTTTGAGTACAGGGCCCAGGGATAACAAATTCCTTCAAAATTGTATGTGACATTTGGGCCAACCAGGGTCAACATAGCATTTTGTAATACTGTATATGGTTCATTCACCTCTTTTTGATGATGGTACTGTATAACCCATTGTGTGCAGGAATTAAAATATGATACCAACACATGTTCTCATTAAATAATGATATTCTTTAATAATGTTATACAAATGTTGACCTTATCCATTTTGATGCTGTATCAGAGTGCCTGCTGAAGCAATTAAAGAATTACATCTTAGGTGCCAGAATACATGAGCTGATCCCTAGGGATGCTGAGCAGAAACCTAACCTTGGTTTGATGTCTGCAATTGAGTAATGTCTTACCAAGAGAGAGAAATAGCTTATTGCTTAAAATAAAAGTTCAATTTTATAAAAAAAAAAAAAAAAAAAAAGCTAAAAAAAAAGTAGATAAAATAATAATTGAAAAATAATTATTAGTTATTAGTTAAGTAAATGATTAATTTAGCCCCATATGAATGAGGCCCCATAATATGAATGAGGTCTCATGAAATTAGATTATTACCCCTCCATGCATTACTTGCTCAGAATTCAAAATTAAAAAAAAAAACATTGTATTTTTCTGGATTTGTTTCAAATGTCGATTTACGTTTGTACTCCCCCAATTTAGTTAAGTGGTTCAACAAGAATAAATTGCACTGTTACCGATTTCTCATTTGATTTTTGCACGCTTTTGTCTGGAGAAAAAAATTAGAATTGCTTGTCTGCATCATCACTTTTACAAGAGTAAAAGTAAAAAAAAAAGTTTTAAAGAGTAAGAGTAGAGTGAGTGGGCCTATAGTCTTTTTAATGAATAACATATTAATAATATTAACAGGTGAACGATTCACTTTAGATTCTTAAATATTTTGTATTGGTAGTGGTATTGATTAAATTGACAGTAATTTCTTGTAAATGCAGTATAAAATACTAAAAACAGCTGCAATAATACAGTATAAAAACATATGGCTGTACTTTTTATTATCTCTTAATCAATATAATACTTGGTAATTGTTTTGTTCATAATTCCCACTTGGTTTTAGTATAGCAAACTACTGTCAGGTACTATAATCCTGACAGAACAACATGATAATACATGACAGGAATAATTACCCTACTATGCTAGACTATTACTACTTTTAGGGATTTGTTTTTCCTTTTAGCTTTGATAAGGCAATACTTTTTTTTATATCTTGTTTAGCAAACCTGCCGCCTGCCAATAATGATGATTTCCTATAAAAAAAAGTTTAATTTTTGGCCAATTACTTCACCTGCTGCCACAAAAAAAGTTAATTTCAGAAATAAAAAAATAAAAGCTTTTATTTATTTTTATTATGCCCGCTGCTACCTTGAAATCTCCAAAAATAAGATATGTATTTCTTCCCAATTATATAAATTTATAGAATTTAACCATCTTATTACTACACTCTTTACATTCAACAATAACATTTTATTTTTATTTTCTCCTCTGTCTGGATGTTTTTTTGCAAAACCGTTAGCTAAATAAGAAAACGAAATTTATTTTTTTTTCCCGCCCTCCTCTGACGATCTTTACAAAAATAATAATATTGGTTTTTTTTGTCATATTATGTTGGACAGTATCCAAATATGGGCATATCACAATTCTGTGTGGATTTTATTTTTTTCAGATTTCTTTAAATCAACTCCAATTAAATCTTTAAATTAAGTCTTTAAATTAAGTTTTTGTCTTTAAATTTTAAGTTGACTACTTTTATCTTTACAGGGTCATGATGAAGATGATTGTCTTGTTGCTAGTATGTTTGTTGCCTGTTGCTAAGGCTGAGAAATTCACTGCAATTGTTGAGCTTAAAAATTCTGTATATATTGAGAACAATATGGTTCAGCAGTTAAATAGTTATATCGAAGCGGAAGAAAAGAAAATAGAGCATTTGAAACTGTGAGTTTTCTTTAAATTTTACTATGTTCTGATACTTTATTTATTTTCCTAGCTAAGGCTTGAAATGACCACTAAATGACTCCTCAATTTCAATATTACTGTACTTAAAGTGTTTTAAATTAACAATCTTAAATTTCATTTTGGCTACAATATAACGATATCTTGTTGAAGAGTGGTGAGTCACCATCTGTATACTCTTCCACTACTGTGCATTAACTTAGCCACATTCCACATGCTTCACTAAAGTATTACTTTAAGTCCCATTTCAAGTGCACTTCCAAGTCTCATTTTGATATAAGTTCTTGTTCTATGCAAGCATATTTCCATGCAAGTCCCATTATATGTAAGCCCCATTCTAATGTAAATCCATTTTCTAAATTCCATTCAAGGTCTGTTTTCATAAGTTAACGATTTCAAACTTTATGGTTAAATTTGTATCAAATTTCACTCCCTCATACTGTAATGAATCTAGAAATTATAAAAGTGACAAATCTAAATGTTGTCTTAATAACACAAGCCCACACCTATCCAACACACTGTACCACTAAGTGTAGCACTGTAAGCCCCAGCTCCACACAAGCCCCCACAGTACCCATTACTTGTACCACGTACCACCATGGTAGGCAGTTCCACATGGGCAAGGGCTTAGATCTGTTTTCAAAAGTGGGGGGTGGGGGAGGAGGGAGGGACAGTCATGTGTCCACACCGACCTCAGCCCCACCATTGTTGCGGCTGAGGTGTGACAGTTTGAAGAAATAGTACCACTAGATGGCCAGAAATGACACATCTTTAGTAAAATCCATCATCATGTACTCTGGCTGTACAGTACAGTGCTCTTTCGTTAAAACCTGGGTCGTTTATGCACAGTTCATTATAACAATTTTCAGGAATCTTCTTGACTTATGAAATTAATGGGGGACAAATCCCCTTAATAATATGTGGGGGTGGGGAGGAGTGTCCTCGTGCACCTATGATCTGCGCACATGCACATGGGAGCCTGACAGACTGTCTTCGAGTGACTCATTGAATGTAAACATGAAACAGACATACAGGTCTCCCTCCAAGTAAAGACCACTTTCAGGACCAGCATTTGATCTCTAATTAGAATAAGAAAGATAAAGGGAATTTTTTCATAAGGGACCACAGATGTCTTTAATAAGAGGAAAACTTATATTTTATTAATGAAATGTGAATCTGAAAAACATCACACCAAATCTTATTAGTTAATAAGTTAAAGGAAGTCATGTGAAATGTGCAGGCACTCTTTCTGGAAGCAATTTGATTATGACTACATCAATCACATTAAAATGTAATATTTAAAACACAAGTTAATGGCTGCTGCAGTGGATTGTTTCTATAATAACATAAAACAGATTATAGAGTATACAGTATACAGTACTGTATTAACTAGTTCAGGCAAAATAGTAAAAAGTAGAGGACTAACACTGCATTCCCAGGTACCGCTTGTATATATGCTCTTGATTTAAGTTTACTTTGGATGATTTTAACCTAAGAATTCTCAGGAGGGTATGCAATTTCCTTTTAATCAAGGCATTCGTAATGTTCGCTCAGAGTGTGTGCTGTGAAGACATACTGTACTTACTACAGAGCACACCAAGTTAGTGTGACCTTTGAATATATGACCTCGCTTTTAAACTTTGGCTGTACTTATTAGTAGTCCTACAATACAGTCAAATGATGTGCAGCAAATTCAATACAGGAATAAATGTCTGAACATACATAGCACAGAGTATAGAAACTAGGAGCCAAAAAATCACACTCAGATTGGAAAGAACCGGATATTCTTATACATTAAAAAAATACTCAATGGAAGAAATACTTTTGAAAATGATCTGTATGTTTCTTAATATTGCTGATCATACTATATTCTCAATAGGCCAACATTTCCATATGAATAAATGATACGTACCAAAGATAGTATTGAAATTTAATGGTTGTTGGGATTACATATTAATGTTTTGTTTACAAGAATTTGCACTTTTTGCAGGTATATTTCGAAAAATTTGCCTGTACTTTAAAGCCACCAAGTAAAATAAATACTGTAATTGCAACTGTTTTATTTCATTTGTAATTTATGTTTACTTTGGACAAAACAGGCCGCAGTGTTGATGTTTCAAGGGCCTGGGGAGAACACTGAGGCCTATTTAATATTTGTTAAAATTATTTTATTTTTTATAGTAATTACTGTATAAACATTAACAGATTGACTAAAATGCAAAATTTTCTTTATTAAACAATTCCAAATTCCTGAAAATTATGAACTACAGGACGAAAAAAAAAATGTACAGTAATTTATTTTGTTTTTATTCAGTGTTGCTGATACTGTAATTACGATACGATATGATAGAACTTTATTGTCACAACGGTATAAATACAGCTAAAATATGGATCCTTAAATACACTCATATTATATTATAACTTCTGTTCATTTGGAAATCGTAGTTAGCCCTTAACATTTGAAGATTAGTATTGGAGAGTGATGATACTGTATTAAAAGAATTATGGAATTTTCCTGACACATCTCAAATTTAAGTTCAATTATATTAATTAACAATTTGGCATTATAGTTTATACAGTAATTGTACACATGCAGTGGTTGTACTCCAGGTACTGTACTAGAATATAAGCAGACTGTCCTCAAGTGACCATCTCCCAAGGTTGTTGCTACAATGCCCATCTAAAATTGCTTTGTTTGCAAGTGCCCTGTGCTTGACCTATTTTCCTTATGTTGTAGAATGGCCACTAAACTTAACAGGGTAAGCAAGGAGGCAGTGGAGGATCCTGAGCACTACCTAGGTCATCCGGTCAACAGCTTCCTGCTCATTAAACGCTTCCATTATGATTGGCAGGAAATTGAGACTTTCATCCGAATGGATGAACCACGTACAGGTAAATTTTGTCTCTTGTAAATGATGTAGTTAACAGTTACACAGGTACAGTAGATAGTGTATTGTACAACAGGAAATGATGTTGCACAGGTAAATGATTTGGCATTAGATTAATATTATGTACTTTGGTTTCTTTATCATATTTGTCTATGTGACAAATTTCCATACTGATTTACATGTAGAACAGGTAAGTGATGTAGAACAGGTAGTGGTGTAGCATGCGTAAATGATGTAGCAAGGTAAATGTAGCATGGTATACTGTATTAGCACTGATAACTGGCATAGTACAGGTATAATTAATTCAAGTGGATTGCTACTGTAGGTACAGTCAATTAATATATGGCAGTTTAAATTATGTAGCAATAAAATAATTAGTTTGGTGTGTAAAGCACAACTATAAAGTATAAACCCAACTATATTACATTATATTTACACACATAACACATACCTGTTTAGTAGATTGTGTATGTAGTACAAAAGTATAAATGATGCTGAACATTTTAAAATTTGATACTTTAACATGAGCTTAGTTTTGCTTGTCATACTGTAAATAATTTGTTTAATCAATAGGCCTACAGTAACTCATATAAACAACCAGTCAAATTATTTGACTATAGTAAAGTGCATAGATACTGTACCACCTCACTACATAAACATAAACTAACCCTTGCTTCCCCTTCCAAATGGATATAAAGCCTTTTTGACTTTCTTGACTTATCCTGAGTTATATCTTTATTTCCTTTAGTAATTTAGATATAGTGATATTTTTCCAAATATAGTCAATTCAAATAAAACATGAAATATTCATTCTCCCTAAGGACATACGGTATGTTATATTTGGCCTATTACCAATATTTCATTTCCTTTCCATAGTTAGTGACTCCTGTTATAATGAATAACCTACTGTACACAACTCTAAGAACTGAAAAAGTCGCCATGGTAAAAGTCTGGGCCAATAAAAACAAAACAGAACTTAAATATATAAATATTTTTTAATCCATAAAAATATACAAAATGCCAGCTATGATAAAATAACATATGTGATTCTAAGACTTCAAAAGCTCACCATGATAAAAGTCTGGGCCCATAAAGACATAACAAAAGTTATAACTACAAATAATTAATAATATCCATGAAAATATATAATATTAAGATATACAAATACAGTAATTTCACTTAAGCCGCCCATACGTTTTTAGTAAAGATACAGTATATATTTATTACCAAATTTATAATCAAAATTATAGTTTTTTTTCTTTGATCAGTATAATTATGAAGCCTTAATGATTTGAACATGATGTTGGTTGGATTTTGAGGATTAGCATTGATTTGCAACATAAACACTCTTTACTGAATCCATCACTCTCGTTTCCTGTAGATTACATAGCCAACATCTCTACATACAAAGATTCTATACCATCAGTGGAAGATGTTGAGGGCGCCGCTCTAGCCTTGTTGAGACTGCAGGATACGTACAGGTTGCCAACATCAGCTATTTCAAATGGAACCATTAAGGGTACTTGGGACACAGAACCACTTTCTGGTGAGAAAGTAATTTTAGATTTTTAAATTTCGCTGCCATCATTGGCGCTGAAGGAAAAACATGTTTTGATATGTTGTACAAATGACTGTGCATGGGTGTCTGTATACACTCTGAACACATAATCAGGAATGGCTGATAAGATAATGTTAGCTCAGATGATCTTCTGCTCCTTGGACAATATAACAAAGAAGAATGTTTGTTACACAGATTTTTCACAAAATCAAAATGACCAGGTACATGAAAAATCAGCTTTCATGCTGAGTTTCATAACTAAACTATAATGTTAGAACAGTTTATATATGTTTTGAATGTTTGTTGTCCACTTACAGCCTCGGAGTGCTTCGAGATTGGACGTGCAGCCTACAATGAGGATGACCATTACCACAGCGTACTCTGGATGCAGGAGGCTTATAAAAAGATGATGAATGAGAATAAGCCTGATGTTCAGAAAATTACAGTCTTAGACTACCTAGCTTATTCAACATACATGGTAGGTGGAATTCATTATTAATAAGATCTAACAAAGTAAAGAAAAAATATATATAAGATGAACATACAAGTAACAACATACGAATGATAAGTAGTGCAAGTTAGTAATCCCAACCTGTTCATAGTGAGGTTGATCCCAAGTAAATCTGATCCCAAGCCAGCCATAGCCTTGGTGAGTCTTAGTAAAGTTTAATCTTAATATATTTCCTCCATTGTTTAATCACTGTAAGTCAGATCTCTAGACTTGATAATAATTATAAATTCCTAAAATTATGCAGAGATACTCAGTTACATGTTTAGTTAATCTAAGTTCCTTTATGTGGCTTTCAATTAGAAAAGAAAAGGTCTCATCTAATAAATATATTTTGATCACATTATTGTTGTTATATTAATGGCTTCATTTGTCGGTGGCCTGATATGTTAAACAATGTAGTAGTTGCCTGAATGAATGAATCAATGAATAATAATTTTATTTTTAAGGTTTTGCTTATTAACCATTTTCATTCTTTACTATTCACATTGATGTTAACAGCAAGGAAATACCGAAGCTGCCATGGGTGTGACGGATCTGCTTCTTCAATTAGGTGAGATATAAACAAAAATGTACACTACATAGATTAACTGTTAAAAATTTAGTGTTCAAATTGTTGTTGATAAAACCATTGCAATTATATTTTGTCATGCTAAGAGCACTAACAAAAAAGAATGTCTGTCATAATTCAGGAAAATACACTAAAATTGAATTTTAAAACAAAATTTTAGACTTTTGGATACTTTTTTCTGTGGATCCAATGATAGGCTTGAAAATAGCAATATAAAGATGAGGTAACCAAATTGATTGATTGTTTAATAAACTGTCACTTCAATACCAAGAATAGGCACGATTCTAGAGACCATCCTGACCATCGTACAGTTGGTGCCCCGGGGCGGATTTATGAGCTTCATAAGTGGAGGGCGGGGTCGAGAGTGAAGAGAGTGTAACTTGCGGTTGTTCTATCAAATAGAAAACAAAGGTTGGATGAATATATCCAACATCTGGTTTGAAATTGGGCAAAATACAGTATGTTGTAACAAACAAATTTCATCGTACTCGAAATTTCAGAACTTAAAAAAAGCTATGCAAAAGCCATATAATTCACTTATAAGATAATAAAATACACAGGCTGAACAAAGCAATATTGCTTAATTAAAAACTATTAGGAATTTGTGATGATGTTATAATAAATAATAAACAAATCAATAAAAAAAACAGAACGTCTGCTTCATATGCGAATTGTGTTCATTCAAACATCTGCTTGACTTTAGCATCGTGGAGAAAAACAAACACAACTAATACATTGCCATACAGCAAAGAAAATTAATCTGAAAACTTTTAACGAGGCTACAGTAATGTTGGTTTAATGGCTTATAGTAATGAATATTTGTAGTTTAGTATCAGCATATATCAATATAATTATTGTTCAATATTGATTTTAAAAGAAAATTTAATACAATATCATATAATGATGTTAAAAATGTTAAGAAATTGTCCTTAATAAAATAATTATTATTATAGCATATCATGTTTTGTTGAAGTCAATATTAAATTATGGAAATCGGCCTACAGCTGTTTCTGATCTGAAAGAAAAATGGATAAATATATACTCTATAGCATTTCTTTAGCAAACTAATATCACCTCACTCGAGATATTAATATTTTAACAAAGAATAAGCCATGTGGTTCAAGAGCATAAAATATCGCACATATATTCAAGGCTGAGAAAAGCAATATATTTTAATTTAAAAATATCAACAATTTGAGATTGACTTTCCATGAAGTAAAGAAAATGAATGTTGGTTTAATGGATATTTTCAGTAATGTAACAGCATATCAATAAAATTGTCCAATTAGATAATGCAATGCAGTATTACCGTATGTCATGTTTGCAACTAAATGTTTATAATTCATGACATAAATAGACCCACAGCTGTTCTCTGATCTAACACCTAGAACTAAAACTCTTTTAAATACTTTATAGTATTTTATTATGGCAAACAATGCTAGTATCACAGGGTGGGGGGTTCTGCAAGGGAGTGTCTGGACCACGTGTTCACCACCATGGTTGGCGCCGAAGTGCGAAATTTGTCAGTATTTTGCACCTCTGAATGCACGGAAAGGGAACTTAAATTACTCTTTTAAATTGTTTTTATTTGACAAATTGAGTCAAGAAAAACGAAGTACAGTATTACCATGGAGTAATTAGTGTAGTAGTCTAAACTAATTCTTCCATGCTATTACTTTTTATTTAAAAAAAAAAAAACCGCTCTGTCATGTTGATAACATGGACAAAAGCTCGCAGTAAGTTTATATCCAGTTTGCTTAGTTTACTATCAATAATGCTATTTCTACAGTACAGTGACATAAATTTGAGCTTGGAACATAATTAGATTAATGGCATGGTGTCATAATCAATGACCAGAATTACTGGTATCACCAATGTTACCCTAAAACCTAGGTATTAACCTGTGAAAGGCTGCTGGCTAGTTCTAATAGAAATTAATTGTGTCAGCCCCATCCATTCTCTTAGGCCTACAAGGCTTCCTAATAGGTCTATTATTAGCCGTGATTTTTCAATATCAGTTATGATTATCGTTAAGATTTTTGTAAAAATGAGAGAATAGCTTGGGGAAGGGTGGGAGATAAAAAACTTCATGACAGGTTCTCCCACCCTACCTCTAGAAATATAAGCGCTTGTATTGGTCACTTTGATATAAGATTATACATATCTAATCATCACCATACGCGGCTCCTTTGTGCGTAGGGGTTAGGAAAAAATTGATTGTAATGCCTGGGAAAGACACATGCTGTCCATGTTTCTATTAGTATTATTTCATAGGATATGAATGTATCATGTGCTGTAATTTTCTAAATAAGGCATTAAGAGGGTTTTGCTATCTGAACAGCAAAACTGCATAGTATGCTTGCCAATAAGTAACTCCTTTTATTTTTTTGTGGTAGGCCTAGGTATCGTTTGTTCATAACATGAGTTGATTGAGTCTTACGTACATATTAGTTCAATGGTCACCACAAATTCAATGCAACCTTGATTTTACGAATCCCCAGGTTTACTTATGCCCTTTGGTCCTCTACCATACGTAAAGTTGAGGTTCTACTATATCTGTTTCCTTTCTCCAAGCTGAATGTACAGTAATTGTAAATTGCTGTTAACAGAGTATAAAAAATGAAGTTTTAATATATAAAGTGATTTTTTTGCAGACAATACACATGAACGAGCACTCAGCAACAAAGAATATTTTACTAATGAGTTAAAGAAACTAGAAAAGAAACAAGGAGAAAACGGAAAAGATCCTGATGGAAAAGATGGCCTCATGGATATTCCCCCTGGGGACAGGCCATTGACATCTTTAGATGAACGAGAACGTTATGAAGCCCTTTGTCGGGGTGATTCAAATGCAGTCAAGGTAACAATTTATTGTGTTCAAAAGTTGAAATATGTTTAGAAGTGGTTGCAATGTAATTACATATGGTAAAATTGATACCAGTTTTTGTCTAATGCTTATCACTGAATCGGTTTGAATATAAACAAACACCTCCCCTCATCCCCTCCTGCTTAGTGGTTTAAATGCCAGTTCATGGGCTCATTCCTTTCTCAAAATAAACTGAATAAGAAATGTAAGAATGTGATCAGTGTTATTTATCTATCTATACAAATTTCTATTTTTAAGGAATTCAGTTTAATCTTGTGGATATTATTATCGTTAAACATTTTAGTTGTAAAATTTTTAGAATAAGGATGGATATTATATTTGTGCAGGTGCAAGGGAAACCATGGCAACTGCGGTGTTTCTATACGCATAACAACGCACCGAGATTACTACTCAGTCCCATCAAGACTGAAGTTGTTTTCAAAAATCCAACTCTTATATATTATCATGATATTCTATCAGAATATGAGGTTGAAGTCATCAAATCACTAGCATTGCCTAAGGTAATTTATAATATTAATAATAATAATAATAATAATATTAATATTAATAATAATAATAATAATAACAATATTAATAATAATAATATTAATAAAAATAATAATATTAATAATAATAATAATAATAATAATAATAATAATTATAATATTAATAATAATAATAATGATAATTATAATAATAATTATAATAATAATAATAATAATTATTATTATTATAATAATAATTATAATAATAAATGATAATAATAATAATAATAATAATAATAATAATAATAATAATAATAATAATAACAAAGATGATAGCAATGATAAGGAGAGATGGTGAGTGATAATGAAGATGATGATGATACATGATGATGATACATGATAATAACGATAATAGTAATAATACATGATGATGATGGGTGATGTTGATAATGATAGTAATGAGAATGAGTGATACTAATGACAAGTGATAATGATGATGACGTGTGATGATGATTTCTACGGATGCTGATAAAAGCGGTGATGATGAAGTCCGTGGGTAATAATATTAATGGTAATCAAATCCTGTCCTACCCAGAATCTTCTTATGCCTCCACTCTATTCCCTCAGCCTCTTAATTAGAATTGTTATAGATCGTAACTTCCAAACGTATTGGGTGAGTTAAAAGAGTTTTATTACCAAAAGAAAATTAATTGTATAATATCCCATTTTATTACCTTGTGTTTTGTAGCTAAACAGAGCCACTATACAAAATCCCAAAACAGGTGTTTTGGAATTTGCTAACTACCGTATAAGTAAAAGTGCCTGGTTGAAAGGCATTGAACACAAAGTCGTTGAAACCGTCAATAATCGTATACAAGACGTAACCGGTTTAACAATGGAGACAGCTGAGGAATTACAGGTATATAAAAGATTTATTTTTTTTAGAATCAACTGCAGACATGGTTGTGGATCTCAGTCTTGATGTAACTCTTTAATGACAGTGGTTAGCATTGCATTAGGATAGAGGTAAAGAGCAGTGGCGTATATATGGGGAGGGCGCGGGGGCGCATGCCCCCCCAAAAATTACTCGCGTAATCACAGTCAAGTAGTTATAAATCACCTAAACCACCATATTTTGCGAATTAGCGCCCCTCAACTGATCAACGAGCTCCCCCTCCCACTTCACCTTCGCGCCCCTTATCAGACTCCCTCCCCCCCAATTCAAGACTTCTAGTTACGCCACTAATAATAATAATAATAATAATAATAATAATAATAATAATAATAATAGCAAAGATGATAGCAATGATAATAAGATGGTGATGATGGTGAGTGATAATGAAGATGATGATGATACATGATGATGATACATGATGATAACGATAATAGTAATAATACATGATGATGATGGGTCATGTTGATAATGATAGTAATGAGAATGAGTGATACTAATGACAAGTGATAATGATGATGACGTGTGATGATGATTTCTACGGATGCTGATAAAAGCGGTGATGATGAAGTCCGTGGGTAATAATATTAATGGTAATCAAATCCTGTCCTACCCAGAATCTTCTTATGCCTCCACTCTATTCCCTCAGCCTCTTAATTAGAATTGTTATAGATCGTAACTTCCCTCACATATTGGGTTAGTTAAAAGAGTTTTATTACCAAAAGAAAAATTATTGTATAATATCCCATTTTATTACCTTGTGTTTTGTAGCTAAACAGAGCCACTATACAAAATCCCAAAACAGGTGTTTTGGAATTTGCTAACTACCGTATAAGTAAAAGTGCCTGGTTGAAAGGCATTGAACACAAAGTCGTTGAAACCGTCAATAATCGTATACAAGACGTAACCGGTTTAACAATGGAGACAGCTGAGGAATTACAGGTATATAAAAGATTTATTTTTTTTAGAATCAACTGCAGACATGGTTGTGGATCTCAGTCTTGATGTAACTCTTTAATGACAGTGGTTAGCATTGCATTAGGATAGAGGTAAAGAGCAGTGGCGTATATATGGGGAGGGCGCGGGGGCGCATGCCCCCCCAAAAATTACTCGCGTAATCACAGTCAAGTAGTTATAAATCACCTAAACCACCATATTTTGCGAATTAGCGCCCCTCAACTGATCACCGAGCCTCCCTCTTCACCTTCGCGCACCCCATCACCCTTCCCCAATTCAAGACTTCAAGATACGCCACTGGTAAAGAGAAGTATATGACAGGACGATATGTAATTAAGAGAGAAGCAGATCAAAAATTGAATTGTTTATGTATGACATTAAATTTTCCAATTCAAAAGTGAATTTAATGTTTACTTAAACTGTATAGTTTTATACATTTAATCTGTAGTATTGTACTAATACATCATTGTGTTATTTACCTGTGTTGGCCTAATTTGAATGTGTTCAATGCACAAAGGTGCATAATTTATGAGTCCCAAATATTCAGCTGTATTTATTGGGTTGACAATAAATATATAACCAGGCTCTTGTAATTAAAACTATTTTATATAATATAATCATAATTCATTTAATCTGAAAATTGTTACTGTACTATATTGTTTGTTTATTATATTACTACCAGTCATTTTAGTCATGTATGTGAATATGTAATTCTGCCCTCTGCTGATAATTGATCTTCTTTCAATACAGGTAGTGAACTATGGTATAGGAGGACATTATGAACCTCATTTTGATTTTGCAAGGGTAAGTAAGGGTGAGCGTAAGTACACATGCTAAGGATGACAAGAGAATGAAACCAGATTATTTCTAATCCTTTGATTTACTTTATACTTCAAACTTGATATTCATATTATAAAAGGAAGAACAACCTAATGTCTCTTCATTCTTTGGTATTTAGAATATCCATTCTTTATTTCAATTTTCTTTCATCAATCTTTACTATTCATAATTTTTGTTCAGGTCTTTGTAATTGCATCAAACATTGCATTCTGTGTTTGGATTATGACAATAGAATAATATCTTTGAATTACTGTATAATTCTATTGGCCCATGGTGCCTATGTATTCCTTCATTTATAAAATTAACTTCTTAGAATGACATCCTTCAAGGTCAAGAGTCAAAGTTCAATCACTGCATATTGTCACAACTATGTTAAACCTTAAAAAGATACCCTTGGGTCTTATTTTGGTACTTATTTTTCAACAGTTCTGCAAAACTTTAGTTATTAGTGAATGCACTTTGATAATGTCCCAGGCTAGGCCACAGCTTTTAGCAGTGACTTAACTCATAATTATACTGTAGCCTATTGATTGCAAGCTTTCTTTGTTTTCTGCATAATGCTTCTGTGTTGTTACTTTCTAGCAATTGCATTAATATTAACATTTACAATAATCTATGTTAAATTTATCATATGTAATTATATATTACTATATATATATACATATATACATACATATATGCATACATATATATACATATATACATATATATATATATGTTTTCCTCCGGCGCCTGAATTTAATACTACACAGATTTCAGTATTTTGAATTTGTTACACCCTAATTAAAATAAAATGATATTGATTTTATTTTTAGCTACAGCTAAATCTTAAATCAAATAGTTTGCCATTGATGAACCAGGTGTTCTTTTGTTTTTGTTGACGTACAGTATTCAGCAGCATTTTGGTACAATCTGTTCAAATCAGGGGACGGAGATATGTTGACTCGGCACGCTGGCTGCCCGGTTCTTGCTGGTTCTAAGTGGGGTAAGCTACCGTATAATAACTGTCTCTTATACACATCTAGATGTGTATAAGAGACAGGCGATTTTATAGTGAACGCAACATGAGTCGTTTTCCACTCAGTCAATTATCGATAAATAGCAGACGACCATGTGTCATCCAGCAATGACAGTGAGCATAAATAGTTCTGTCGGCAACCGTGCAGTGTGTGCCCAGCTTTATGTTCCTGAAGTAGAATCCTCGTCACTGGTAGTGTTTCATTGTCTTGCAGAGACCAAATGCTTATAGCGTGGGCAATAGATTAGCAACAATGCTTTTTTATGTAAGTAACCAGTTGTGTGACGTGCTGGAAGGAGACTTCGTTAGCAACGGTCGTTGGCACACATGCAATCTAATCCACGTCTCTAATGTGTTGCTATCTTCGGATCTGTCTCTATGTACTATTTTATGTTTTTGTGTGCCACGCCGCTACTATTAGAATTTTCCTTCCAGTATAGGAATTCTTTTAACTTGCTGTACTATAACGATTTCTTTGTTCATCCAGAAAGAAGAAGTGAATGCGTTTAAAGATCTTGCAACTGGTAACCGAGTTGCCACACTTCTTTTCTACGTGAGTATCGTCGCCCTGTCCAAAAAAAAAAGAGGTGTTTTTTTTTTTCATACAGAGATGTCAGAGAATGCTTCACCTTTCACCTTTACAAGTTTCACAGTACTCATTTGCATATATGGTTTAAACTTTGTCCACACTATCATCACTGAGTGACAAATTAATGTGATGTGAACATATTTGGATGTAATATGACATATCTTGCCCATATATGGGTATATCTTGCCCTGCCCATATATGGGTATATCTTGCCCTGCCCATATATGGGTATATCTTGCCCTGCCCATATATGGGTATATCTTGCCCATATATGGGTATATCTTGCCCATATATGGGTATATCACCCAAATTTGTTGCATACAATGTAGTAGTGTGAACAAAGCTTTAATATCCAAAAACTTCAGTTTAAAATATGCGCAAATGATGAATGATGATAATTCATATCTACCGTAAAACTTCGAATTGAAGCCCAATGAGCCCAATTGAAGCCCAAAGAAAGAAGCCCAGGGCTTCAATTTAAGGTTTTACGGTATTGCAATTTGTATTAGTTTAAAATGAATTTCTTCTCTAAATTTTTACAGACATTTCCAAAATGTTCAATAAATTTCTATTAATTGGATTTTTTAATCATTATATTATAATGTGTATTAGTATTCCATCCTGTCTCTCAAAGGAAATAATTGTTTCATCAGTTCATGACAACCAGAGAAAATATGGTATTCAATCTAAAGTAATACAAATTTATGTGTGTTAAAAACAAGCAAAATTTCATTGAAAAACAAGGAAACTTTTGTAAATGGATAATAATTGTATTTTTCTCTTGGTTAAAACTGAAGTTGATATTAATGACAGTGCATTAAATAATATCACTTTTTCTTTCATTGTGTTTCTTGATAAATAGTGGTTTCGGTATTGGTGCTTATTCTTTTTCTATTCATTTTGAAATTTTGCATTTTTTCTTAGTAATGTTTCCGTTGTTTATCAACTTCATACAGCTTCATTGAGAGTTAATTGATAGCATTTTACTTGGAACATATCAACTTTTATTAATTTAACATGGTTTATTTCACTCTTTACTCATTTATCATATTATTATTATTATCGGTTAAAAAAAATTATACATTTCTTTTTCCATATTACCTTTAATTAATCATTAATTAATATGATATAAACTCTTCGTTACACAGCAGTGGATTCAAAAAAAAAAATTGTCAAAAAGGGAAAATTATAATTAAAGTTAAGTCTGAGAGTGCCATTTGCGGCTACCTAGAGGTGCCATAATCATAAATTGTCTTACCTCAGCCCCACCCATGGTGGGGTTGAAGTGGTCTAGGCCCTCTATTTCTGGAAATCCCTTTTTTGGGGCCTCTGCATTTCCAATTCCTGGATTCGCCACTGTTTCAACATAACACTACAGTATTGTAAATTATTTTGGTTGGAATATATTCACTTTACTAAAATATGATATTTTAATTCAAAACTAAAAACATTTATCCTTCTCTATAATGAATATGTTGCAGTTTAGCAGTTTACAGTAGAATGGTGAACCTAAGCTGTTAATTAACCTCTTGGTTAATCTGCTTGCTTTCCGTTCCCAGGGTTGTCCTGGGTTCAAATCACACAATGTTGATGTAGATCTATATGTTCCTTTAATTTTACAGTATTAGTTCAAGTCTCAACAAACCCCCAGAATTTGTTTCAGAAAATAAAAATAAAAAAATCCCACTCCCTAAGCCCTTCCATCCTGAAATTGGCAAGCATACAGGCTGCAGGATTAAGATTATCAGAACAGGAAATATGACAAAGTACCATCACATGTAATAATTACGTACACTTGTGCATGACAATGCTATATTTTTCATAGTTATTTTGTTCTTTTTCCATCATGTTGATGTTTACTTTTATTTAATTTTGCTTTTATCTTTAGTTAATTCTAGCAGCATTAGGTTGGTTCAAATATAATAGTTGAATGCTTTTTTTTATTGGTAAAGATATACTGTCTATTTTCAAGCTAATAACATAAGCAATAAATTTTAACATTTAAGTAATATTGGGTGCTGGTTTTAATTCAGGGGTGGTGCCAGCCATCCCCTGACAGGTGCCAAAGTCCACACCCTCCTCAGCCCCATCATGTTTCATTTTTCCGTAACAGACTTTACCAAGGCTCCTGAACAACTAGGCCAAGCCTCCCCAATGACTGGCACACCCCTATAAGCAAAAACTGAATTGTTTTGATCCATAGACAGTATGTCTTTACTGTGTATGTTAGTGAAGATCTTACAACCAAAGTCAGTGCACTCATCAATTTTTCTATTGTTTTACCATGAATTAGCATATTATACTGTAGATGGCCCGATTAAATGGAAATCTTTCCGCTAAGCTCCGCCCCTTGGATATTGTTGCTAAGGTCCCACAAGACGGCAGTGCACATACGCAAACACGTGCGCTTGTGGGACAACATGTGTGTTTGTAAGACGCGTGCGTATTCCTAGCGCTGTTCTGATTGGTCAGTTGTTAAGTTTGATTGACACTCTGGAAAGGTCTATTGTCCCTTTTTTGTTTGAATTATAAAAGAGTGCATTATCTTTATTTATAAGGTCTTTAATTGTTTGTAACTGTATAGGGTGATGTTTGCTGATTTTCTTTTTAGGTGACTCAAATTGGCTTGGATCATAAATTATCTCTGACTAAATTTTGATTGCTGTTCTTAGTTTTCTTGTATTTTCCAGCTTTAGTGTTATGCTTTTATGAATTTTTCATGACATTTTTCCCCTCCTTACATTAACCAATGAATTGTAATGTACCATACTGATAATTCTAGAAAATAACTTGTATAGGTTGTTGGAAACATTAGCTATGTGGGTGGTAACATAAGATTGCTGAGTCAATGTATTGAGAAGGGAGCCACTGGCACGAAAGAATATACAAAGCGAATTTTGTGTGTAAGAAAAGAAAAAATAGAACGTAACAACTGATTTCTTGGGTATGGGAGGGGATCTGCTTCAATCTGCTAGTGATTCCTACCTCATGGTGTGTTCGTTTGCGTAAATGAGGCTTACCATCCCAAAGCCAGCATCGCTAAATAATAAACTGAGTAATTAACATAAAAATGTGGCAGTAACGTATACTTTAGTACATTGTTTCCTCAACCAAATTAATGCCCACTTAAATGAGGGTGCTATTATACTTAAGTCAGTATGGAGTCAGTATGGTACATTCACTTCTGTTGTGTTCAGTGCAGTGATTCTCTATTGTTGTTATGCTTTTAAGATTTTGTATGTGTTAGGTGGTAGGCACTCACTGCGCTGACGCTATTTTATGGAGAATGCAAAGTTTTTAACAAGGATCCGTTTAGACTGCCACCGACAGTCAGCAAAC
This sequence comes from Anneissia japonica, assembly GCF_011630105.1. Lineage (NCBI taxonomy): Eukaryota > Metazoa > Echinodermata > Crinoidea > Comatulida > Comatulidae > Anneissia > Anneissia japonica. Next base: position 277,873 of record NW_022683923.1, on the reverse strand, counting down.
GGCATTGCTTTATCTATTGCTCACAGGGACCCTGGGGCAGATCCAGAATTTTTCAAACATGGGAACCCACAACATTTTTAGAATAAATAAGTCAGTAACACTAATTTTAGTACAAAACATCTACTGTACAGTATATACATTGAAATTTTAAAATTTATTGTCAAAAACAAGGGGAGGGGCACGTTTCCCCTACTGGATTCGCACCTGGGGAGCCTAGTTGGATTCGTTGTACGACAGTGAGTGCCTAGCATTAGTGTTTGTGTAAAGTATTTAAATAGTTTGATTGAATTACAGATGAGCGATGTTGAAGCTGGAGGTGCAACAGTATTTACTGAAGTTGGTGCCAGGATGTTGCCGATCAAGGTACATTCTCCTCTAATATTACTCTCCCTATCATCATCCTCATTATCACCATTTATATTTGATACCATTTACAGTATTTAAGGTGATCATGTACCATCAACTTTTCACTAGCAACGGGGATAAAGGGGCGTAACCGCCCATTTTTACACCTTTTCCTCCCAGTTTTTAAATACAGTATTCAAAAATCTGTATCTCATTCACCGTTGCTCAGTTTTTGATCAAACTACTTTTTTCTGTCTTAGAAAAATCAGTTCTACAACATATCCAAAAATTTGTTTTCCTCCGGCGCCTGAATTTAATACTACACATATTTCAGTATTTTGAATTTGTTACACCCTAATTAAAATAAAATGATATTGATTTTATTTTTAGCTACAGCTAAATCTTAAATCAAATAGTTTGCCATTGATGAACCAGGTGTTCTTTTGTTTTTGTTGACGTACAGTATTCAGCAGCATTTTGGTACAATCTGTTCAAATCAGGGGACGGAGATATGTTGACTCGGCACGCTGGCTGCCCGGTTCTTGCTGGTTCTAAGTGGGGTAAGCTACCGTATAATAATATAATAATAATATTATTACCCAGTTATTCGATGAGATACTAAGAACATTTACTCAGCTTCCTGGGGGAGGATCCAATAATATTGGAAGAAATAATTGGCATAAGTTAATTTGCAGCTGCTAGCAATGGCGTATCTAAAGAGTGGGTGGGCACACTCCCCCAAAAAAAAGGGGCCCCACCCACCCTTCCCATTAAAAATATCTGAGGCAAACAAATCATGTTTGAGTAGGTAAAAATCACCTCATATCACCATAGTTTGCAACCTATGCCCTTCACTTAATCATCTAGCCACTCCACCTTTGCGCCCCCAACCCACCTTTGCGCCCCCAACCCCATCAGCATCCCATTTCTTGACTTCTAGATACACAACTGGCTACTAGGTACCCAATTTGACTTGTTGGACAGAGGCAAAATACATGGCAGCAGGGGGTTTGACCCTGTTGACCTCAAGACAGATCCTAAGTATTAATTTAAACTTGGTGGGGGTGGGGATTTAGGAACTTTTGATACCCAAACTTTGGTCCATAAACCAACTCATTCATAAATATTTTTCCAAAATAAATAATCTAACACAAAAAACTTGTTTTTATGTAACCAGATTCAATGTTTTTTTTGCAGTTAGCAACAAATGGATTCACGAATATGGTCAGGAATTCCGACGCCCCTGCAGTCTTTCTCAACATGAATGATACACAAGTCCAAAGACGGGTTATTTTTGTACGCACTTTAACTGTAGATTCTAATTACCACCATGCAAAATTTGTAGATTTAATATTATGTGTTATTTTTTCTATATTAATTTGTCATGAGTATACAAATGGAAACATTTTATAATGAAATATTACTTGGAAATTTACTCAGCTTTTCATAATTTATGCTTGTTTACACCTTTTGTAATTATATCCCTACTATTCATCAAAAGCAAAATAGTTAACACAAAATGTGAAAATGTTAGAAAACAAGATTAAAATATTTTGACTGAGACAACAAGAAGGTGGTTTCACTAAAAGTTTCAGTTATCTGTAGCAGAGGTCCCAAGTTGGAAGAAACCACTTCCAGGAGATCTGTTTGTGCTTTCTTCATTAAATTTTACGACGCATGGTGATAATACCCATAGACAGCCTTATTTCCAAGAGACAATTGTTAATGTATTATTAAAAACATGTAAATACTTTGAATTTGCAGGGTAATTTTCTTTCTTGCAGGTGGCTATATCAATTTCTGGGAGACTTGGGACCCCTTACATGATTCTTGTTACATTTTTATATATTTTTTTACATACATGTTAGATTCAATAGTTAAATTTTGAGAGACAATATCAACCTTGATGGTTTGGTTAAAAAGTTTAATGAGGAATGAATTAAATAAATTTGAGGTTGAAGGTGTAGTTAAGTGTGTTAACCACATACTTGCCAAAGTAGTATAAGTAAGCAATACTGTAAATGTACAAATCTCCTTTAATAATTGAAATATGCTTTTTGTACAGTGTGCTAAAAAGGCCTCCAAGCCATTGTTCTTGTCATTTTAGATTGATCCATTTTATACTGTAGCAAAGTAGTGATTTAAACGTTTTTGGCGTAGTGCCTCATTCATATTTAATACATCAATCATTGATTCTTGTTTGGATTAACATTAATTATTTAACTGCGTAATGAAAAATAGAATTACAATTTCTAAACAATTATTTACATACTTAAATGAAGTGGTTTAAATTATTACTAAAAGTTCATGTTCCAACATTCGCTATAAGAGTTCGCTATAAAATTTTAGCCCATGTGTCACAGTAGTTTTAAAGCAAATTATTATTATTTTTGGTGCTATTCAAGCTTTATCAATAAATGTACACAAAGAATGAAAATAAACCTTTGTATTTTTGTTCTGTTGTTTATTTATACTTTACACATCAAAGTATATTACATAAAATCTAATATAGTCATATCACAAAAGTTATATTTTATACAAAATGAAACAAAATTGTACAATTTTTTTTTACAGATCTAAGAAAATAACCATTTTTATGCTTTTTACTGTAATTTGTGTTCTAAGAAATATACAAATATTCATTGTTGCTAATAAAACAATTTACATTACTGCATCATGAAAAATATTTATTGAATAACTACTACAGTATGTACATTCACCTGAAATGTTAGTAACCCACATACAGTAGATAAAAAAAAAAAACATTCATACTGTATCTCTGCAGGTATATAACCTACAAAAGTACAGTACAAATGTAGGTACTTTATTTTAAATTTTATTGGGATTTGTATTATGCAAATCAGTGTCATATACTTGTGATTCATTGTCAATGGATACAGCATGTACTATATTAGAATGAATGCCCGGGGCATTTATTGTTGAGAAGGGTTTTTGAGGGGGTATAAGTATGTACTCAAATTCCCTTAATTTCACTGTAAATATGGACCTAAAAAGACTTACTGAAAAAAATGTAATTCTACTAGAGTAAACATTAACATATGATGTTGCTTCCATTACATTTGTTTACAGGAATTTAGGGTTTATTTGAATAAATACAGTACTCTATATGTTATGCGCAGTTTCAGTAGTGTACGGATGGGCAGTGCTAAGCACTGGGGCCCAGGGCAATTAGGGGCCCATTCATAAACAGATCTAAAAATAATAATGATTTAAAATAATTTACAACTTAATTTTAAAGAAAAAACGGCCAGCGGGCTCCTCAATAACATTCGGTTTATAGAGGAGTAATTACTGATTAGGCCTATAGGTTTTGATGATTTGTCAAGGGACGTGTCTTCAAGTGGCCCCAGCCAGCCCGACCCCCTATTTTTTTCAAAATTATTTTAAAAATGGGGGAAAAGGGAATCTATATTCATTATATTATAAATCTGAGAGTGCTATTTCCGGCCATCTAGAGGTGCTATAATCATAAATTGTCTTACCTCAGCCCAAACCATGGTGGGGCTGAGATCTTCGATCTGTCAAAGTCCCTCCCTGGCCCCTCTCAATTTCCAATTATATATCCACCACTGATGTTATCACATGCATCTATATAAACTGTTAAATACAAACTATCAAGTTGACAGGATGAAAACAGGTGTGCAGAAATGCATTGTGGGAGACGGGCCAGCGATTGATGCCACACTCTTACACGTGCATTTACACCCTCTTATCTTCTAAACGACCCTACAAAAGTTAGGCTTGTCCTCGACTTGTGTGCATTTCCCACGACCTGAAGTAAGTCTGATGACAGGCGTAAATAAACCACTAGAAACCAAGCCTCTATTCATGGAGTACAAGATAAACGAGTCCGCGCATTCATTAAGTAAATACTCAATCGACACCTTTGGTAATTTCGGTATGCAGTAAGATTAGATCATGAAGCTATCTCTCAATAACTGGATGCTGTCTAGTGACACGTATGGATGATTTTGTCCGGTGACATGTTCAGTATACAATGGGGCTTAGCTAGTGTTGTCTAGCGACACGTATAGTTTTCTCAAGCCTAAATAATAATACTAATTTATTTGGACATGCACTTCTGAATCGCCAATGTCGACATTTAAACTACAGTACACAAATTACCACCCGGTGCTAATGTTGAGTGACTGGCAACGAACATGATGACGTATAGGCCTACTGTACTTCTTACAGAAGAAAAATTTAACTTGTTAGTAGGCCTATATTTATTTAGGATTATAATAGAGTATTTTTTCCGTATTTGTCTCATTTAAAATTGAAATTTAAAATTGTTGGCTGATCGCTGGGTGTTCGTGGTAGCAACAGTACAGCACTTATTTGAGACGTAAACCGGGTTTGAGGAAAATACCAAACGCTCGAAGTTATTTCTTACCGTAAAAGTTCGTTATCATTAAATTATTCGTTATTTTTTACTTATTTGTTGTTATTATTATTAGATTATTGTTATCATTATCATCATTATTATTATCATTGTTATTATTTATTATTAAATATTAATATTGTAAACGAAAAACTTGATCATATGTCTGTAGC
>NW_022683923.1:241520-272652 GCF_011630105.1 Anneissia japonica | reverse complement strand
AAAAATCTGTATCTCATTCACCGTTGCTCAGTTTTTGATCAAACTACTTTTTTCTGTCTTAGAAAAATCAGTTCTACAACATATCAAAAAATTTGTTTTCCTCCGGCGCCTGAATTTAATACTACACAGATTTCAGTATTTTGAATTTGTTACACCCTAATTAAAATAAAATGATATTGATTTTATTTTTAGCTACAGCTAAATCTTAAATCAAATAGTTTGCCATTGATGAACCAGGTGTTCTTTTGTTTTTGTTGACGTACAGTATTCAGCAGCATTTTGGTACAATCTGTTCAAATCAGGGGACGGAGATATGTTGACTCGGCACGCTGGCTGCCCGGTTCTTGCTGGTTCTAAGTGGGGTAAGCTACCGTATAATAATATAATAATAATATTATTACCCAGTTATTCGATGAGATACTAAGAACATTTACTCAGCTTCCTGGGGGAGGATCCAATAATATTGGAAGAAATAATTGGCATAAGTTAATTTGCAGCTGCTAGCAATGGCGTATCTAAAGAGTGGGTGGGCACACTCCCCCAAAAAAAAGGGGCCCCACCCACCCTTCCCATTAAAAATATCTGAGGCAAACAAATCATGTTTGAGTAGGTAAAAATCACCTCATATCACCATAGTTTGCAACCTATGCCCTTCACTTAATCATCTAGCCACTCCACCTTTGCACCCCCAACCCCATCAGCATCCCATTTCTTGACTTCTAGATACACCACTGGCTACTAGGTACCCAATTTGACTTGTTGGACAGAGGCAAAATACATGGCAGCAGGGGGTTGGACCCTGTTGACCTCAAGACAGATCCTAAGTATTAATTTAAACTTGGTGGGGGTGGGGATTTAGAAAATTTTGATACCCAAATTTGGTCCATAAACCAACTCATTCATAAATATTTTTCCAAAATAAATAATCCAACACAAAAAACTTGTTTTTATGTAACCAGATTCAATGTTTTGTTTTGCAGTTAGCAACAAATGGATTCACGAATATGGTCAGGAATTCCGACGCCCCTGCAGTCTTTCTCAACATGAATGATACGCAAGTCCAAAGACGGGTTATTTTTGTACGCACTTTAACTGTAGATTCTAATTACCACCATGCAAAATTTGTAGATTTAATATTATGTGTTATTTTTTCTATATTAATTTGTCATGAGTATACAAATGGATACATTTTATAATGAAATATTACTTGGAAATTTACTCAGCTTTTCATAATTTATGCTTGTTTACACCTTTTGTAATTATATCCCTACTATTCATCAAAAGCAAAATAGTTACCACAAAATGTGAAAATGTTAGTAAACAAGATTAAAATATTTTGACTGAGACAACAAGAAGGTGGTTTCACTAAAAGTTTCCATTATCTGTACCATAGGTCCCAAGTTGGAAGAAACCACTGTTTGTGCTTTCTTCATTAAATTTTACGACGCATGGTGATAATACCCATAGGCAGCCTTATTTCCAAGAGACAATTGTTAATGTATTATTAAAAACATGCAAATACTTTGAATTTGCAGGGTAATTTTCTTTCTTGCGGGTGGCTATATCAATTTCTGGGAGACTTGGGACCCTTTACATGATTCTTGTTGCATTTTTATATATTTTTTTACATACGTTAGATTCAATAGTTAAATTTTGAGAGACAATATCAACCTTGATGGTTTGGTTAAAAAGTTTAATGAGGAATGAATTAAATAAATTTGAGGTTGAAGGTGAAGTTAAGTGTGTTAACCACATACTTGCCAAAGTAGTATAAGCAAGCAATACTGTAAATGTACAAATCTCCTTTAATAATTGAAATATGCTTTTTGTACAGTGTGCTAAAAAGGCCTCCAAGCCATTGTTCTTGTCATTTTAGACTGATCCATTTTATACTGTAGCAGAGTAGTGATTTAAACTTTTTTGGCGTAGAGTGCCTCATTTATATTTAATAAACCAAACATTGATTCTTGTAATGAAAAATAGAATTAAAATTTCTAAACAATTATTTACATATTTAAATGAAGTGGTTTAAATTATTACTAAAGGTTCATGTTCCAACATTCGCCATTTGCTATAAAATTTTAGCCCATTATGTCACAGTAGTTTTAAAGCAAATTATATTTCCGGTGCTATTCAAGCTTTATCAATAAATGTACACAAAGAATGAAAATAAACCTTTGTATTTTTGTTCTATTGTTTATTTATACTTTACACATCAAAGTATATTACAGTACATAAAATCTAATATAGTCATATCACAAAAGTTATATTTTATACAAAATGAAACAAAATTGTACAATTTTTTTACAGATCTAAGAAAATAACCATTTTTATGCTTTTTACTGTAATTTGTGTTCTAAGAAATATACAAATATTCATTGTTGCTACAATGAATTTACATTACTGCATCATGAAAAATATTTATTGAATAAGTACTATGTACATTGACCTGAAATGTTAGTAAGCCACATACAGTACAGATAAAAAAAAAACATTCATACTGTACCATTGCAGGTATATAACCTACAAAAGTACTGTATTTTAAATTTTATTGGGATTTGTATAATGCAACTCGGTATCATATACTTGCGATTCATGGACGGCGGATACCACATGTACTGTATTAGAGTGAACGCCCGGGACGTTTATTGTCGAGAAGAATTTTTGAGGGGGTATACGTATATACTCAAATTTCCTTTAATTTCACTATGAATGTGGACCTAAAATGTGTTATTGTGTGGTCAAAAAGACTTACTGATCCCATCCAGGTTAGAAAAAAATCAATTCTACTGGAGTAAACATTAACATATGATGTTGCTTCCATTAGATTTGTTTACAGAAATTTAGGGTTTATTTGAATAAATACAGTACTCTATATGTTATGTGCAGTTTCAGTGTTGTAGGGATGGGCAGTGCTAAGCATTGGGGCCCAGGGCAATTAGGGGCCCATTCATAAACGGCCTAAAAATAATTTCCAACCTGATATTTTTGAAGACGGCTCCCAGTAACCATAACTTGGAAACTGCAAGGTAATGTGACATTTCAACATTATAAAATTATGTATGTCTTAATCTTCATACTGATCTACAATATCCTGTATAATTGTCTGTCCATATTATCAAATTTGTGTGATTTGCCCATATATGGGAATGGTGATGTTATACCTTAACCATATATGGACAAATCACAAAAAAAAAAAAAAAAAAAAAAAAAAAAAAAAAAAAAAAAAAAAAAAAAAAAAAAAAAATGAAAAAAAATGTAAGATTTGCTATGGTATTATGTCAGCCTCTGTAAAAAAAGGAGGAAAACATGAAAACATTTGGATATGGAGATAACTTTAATACATTTTCCCTGGAGGGCGATCATAAAATAAATCTATTAAAAGGCACTACAGTACTGTACTATCAGTTTGTTGCATTCCCTCTACCTGGATGCACTGCCCTCAATGGTATTTCAACAGTACACTGTGACTGAAAACCGGCATGGCTTATTGGTACACCATTAGATACAGGATTCCTTGACTGTCACCTTAATATCCCTTGTATCAATAAAGAATACATTAAATTGTTTTTAGCATACAGTATTTATAAAAAAAATCTGCCTCCTCAGGAATCTACTTTGATAAAGACTTTGTTCCGAGAAAATATCTTAATGGCTTCTTCAACCTCCGCGAGTTTTGTTTCAATATCTGTCTTTAACGTCTTGGCACGGAATGTTTCTGGATTCAGCGGCACTTTATGAAGCTGCAACTGAAGCTCTCTTTCCTCTGTAAGCAAAAGTAATTTAGCATTAATAAATTATTGTAAACTGTGGCTATTGTAGCACTAATATGCTATGTTGCTAATGCTTATCAGAGGCGTAAGCTAGTTTCCACATGGGGAGGTGCAAAAAATTGAGAATGTGGAACTCAATCCCTACTCCAATGAAAACCTAATGGTCATTTTTAGTATTTTAACACACTTGGGGGTACTTTTGCACCATGGGGGTGGGGGGTTTCGTCAACTAAAAAAAAATTCTGGAGACTTCTGTAGCGCCGGTATCCCCCATTCAGTGCTCATGGCGGTTTTGCTACCCAGGCTTGGAGATGAATAGAGAAAAAGAAACGGAAAACCAGGCAGTTATGCTGTAAAGGCCTGTTTACAACACAGATGGGCAAAGTGCAGCCCGACAGTGGTTTTTTTTTGCAGCCCATGGAAATGATTTAAAAACCCTATGCGTGCAGCCCGCCAAACATCTGGACAGACAGCACATTGTTTGTTATGGCCCGCCACCGATCAACTGTAAAAAGTAATATTAAAATTGAGAATAAAGTGGTATAAAAGTAGTGTGTGAAGGTTTTTGGAAGTGCACTGAAAACATCAAAGTTTGGGTGCAGACCTTTGTGTTAAATCAAAAATTCACTTAGCCCTTCAACCGATTTTTATGCCCATCCCTGGTTTACAATATCCATATTATGGAGAAATCATAGACCATTGTCACAGGAAATACCATAATGCTTTAAGAGACAGAATGTGTTGCATTACTCTACTTTGATTAATAACATTACATACTTTCTTTAAGAATGTTGAGTGTCTTTATTCTCTCTTCCTTTGGCATCATTTTGTGTCCTGGTGGCATCTCAGGGTCTGGAATATTTCGTATTCTCTCGGCCTCATCTGCTTGCCATTGTTGTTGTCGGTTTCTCAAACTAGCAAATACAAGATGTTATCTTATGATCTTGAAACAAATTGACAGAAATTCTAACTGATGATGTAAATTGTGGGTGATTTAGTGGGGCATTTAACAAGACCACAGTTTAAAAAATAGCAACAACTTTAACACAAATACATGAACCTGTGAAACTCCAAAGCTTGCTTCACATTCTTTATCAGTCCTAATCTGTGAATATATCAACTGATAACAAAGAAACATAAACATACTACTTTGGTACTTGGCCTTTATTGTAATTTTCCATATCAGCCTTCCTCTTCTCTTCCAACGTTGACTGTGCTACTGCAGATGGTGGCCGTTGAGGCTGATGTTTACGAGCCAATCTTGCATTGTGGGCTACAAAATTTATATCTGATGAACTCTGTTGATAAAGCATATTTCAAATAAATAATTCAATTATAAAGAATACAAAAGTAATCTATACAGAGAAGTAGTAAACTCTACAAGAACCATGTACTGTAAAACATTTTTTCATTAAAATGAAAGAAAATTACTATATATCTTACACTTGTTCTTGGTCTTGGTCCTGGGCTAGGTGAACGACCTATTTGGCCTGCAGTTGCTGGCCTACGCTGCGGTGCTGGATTTTTTGAGAATCCTTTCACTTCCAAGTTCATGTTCCTGCCTTGCGCTACTTGATATTGAGAACGATTTCTAGTTGCTGGGCTGGGAGAACGAGCTCTTTGGTCAGCTGTTGCTGGTCTACGTTGTGGGGCTGGACCCCTCGAGCGTCCCTGCACTTGTAAATTCACATCTCTTGATGCTTGATTATGTTGATTTTCTCTTGGGCCTGGGCTAGGACAACGCACTCTAGGTGGAGCAGACCCTGACCTACTGTATGACCTCAAATAGTTTGCAGATTCTGGTCTTGGTGCAGGTGGTACTTGCTACAAAAAAATAAGTTTTTTATTTTTTTTTAAATTTAAACATATTTATACAGGATCCAATTTCAGACAAGATGTAACGGTCTGTTTTTAAAATGGTCTTGTTTAAATTAATACAATAGAGAAGAGACTTAATTTCAAAAATTATGAAAGCTTAATCTACAACATAGAATACATTGAATTTTGTTAAAATACATCGACAAAGATCACAAGGTAAGGTGAATAATACAATTAATGATACATGTCTTAATCATATATAAAATATTAAAATTTAGTAGTAAAAAGACACCCATAAAATCATATATCTTATAAACATATATCTTGAACCAAGTTTAATTAAAAATATTATAATGTATACAAAAAACAGATGAATAGTCATTTTAATGAAGTTTAAAACATGACACTACTGTGTATATTTACTTTCTTTTACTTTATTTTAATTTCAATTTTATTTAATTCATTTATAATACTTTTCATTATTTTATTAATAGTATTTATTTTATTCATTTGTCAATGTTAGAAGTTGTAAAAAGAGGGGATCCCCACTGTCACCAAAATTACAGTATGTTATTTGATTTTATGACACCACACCCAAAGAATGACGATGTGTGGCAATGACATCATCATCATCTCAAGTATTCTAATGCCCTGTCCAGGCTATCAAATTTTATTTGACAAAAACAGTTGTATGGCCACAAATAATAATAATTAGTAATAATAATAACAATAATAATAATAATAATAACAATAATAATAATAAAATAATAATAATAACAATAATAACAATAATAATAATAATAATAATAGATCATTCTTATAGTGCATGTAAGCAAGCTCTCAATGCGCTGTACATAAAAAACAGAATAAGGATGTCATGATGTGCCTATATACGGTCATAATGTGCCTATATACGGTCACGATGTGATGTCATTATGACCATATTTAGGCATGTCACATTTTTTTGTCAAATAAAATTTGAAAGTCTAGACAGGGCTTAAAAGAGAACTAGCAAAATGATTTTTTGTTCTAGAGAGGATTTTTGATTTGCCATTAATAATAAAATCAACCTTAAAATCGTTTTTTGGCTTTTTTTAAATGAAGTTATAGGCGATTATATACGATTTTACCATGACGTCACTGGCGAAAAAGTAACAAAAGATCGTGTAAATAGCGCTGCGTATATGGTATCCGCCGCGTACGATCTTTGCGTGTATGCTGTAACCATGGCTGTAAATTGTGATTGTTACAACATGGAGGTATTAATAATACCTCCATGGTTACAGCATGCACTCAAAGATCGTACGCGGCGGATACCCTACGCGGTGGACACCCTACGCGGCGCTATTTACACGATCTTTTGTTACTTTTTCGCCAGTGACGTCATGGTAAAATCGTATATAATCACCTATAACTTCATAAAAAATAGCCAAAGAACGATTTTAAAGTTGATTCTATTATTAATGGCATATCAAAAATCCACTCTAGAACAAAAAATCATTTTGCTAGTTCTCTTTTAATATAGCTAGTTCACCAATGCCTCACCAACCTGGATATGGGCAGCAACTTTTGACTGGATTTCCTTATATTTTTCAGACTGTGGTAGGACTTTCACAGGTTGATTCTTGGCAATTGTTTCCTCTGTTCTTTTCTTGCGGCTCATTGCTTGGATTTTTCTCATCCGCCTCACATTTTCCTGTGAAAAATTCTTTGGTTCTGGTTCTGAATATAGGTCAACAAAAATAACAGTTATAAATATTAAGTATTGATTAATATCTTTTCTTGTGAAATATCTTTCTTTCATATATACATACTTACTTTTGGTAACTGGAGCTCTGTAAATTGGCTGCCCTTGAACCTGTAGCAGTTTGCCCACTGTACCCTGAGCCTGCAATGCTATAACCTCAGCTTCTGGCCGTACACGTGGTACAGGCCTAGTGTCAAGCATAGATTGGCCCCTCCCATTCTTGCCATACCCAGGATCAACTGGAATGGGACTGGAAATCATCTTTAATCCTGATGAATAAACAGAAGAAAATAATAAAATGAAACAAATGGCTTTATGACCGTTGTGGTTTACTGCCGTTTTGGTTATTGTAATATTGCTGTTTTGGTCGTTGCCGTTTTGCTTATTGCCGTTTTGACAAGCAACCATACGTAGACCTGAGGTTAACTAGGCCTAGGATAGTAGGCAGGCCTAAGCCAGCCTAGGACTAGGTCCCTGGGCCTAATTGTTTGAAATTTTTATTAATTTTTAAATATTTTTATTTTTGTGAACAATGTTTTTGTTAATTAAAAATTAGGACTAGGCCTAGGGGCCTAAGCCTAGGAGAGGGCCAATTTCAAGGTAAGATAGGAGGGCCAAGCCTTGTCCCTTACACTTTAGCCTAGGCTAGGGCTAGGCCCTAGCCTAGTCCTCATCACATGCGCATGGATGGATAGGGAGGCCATCCGACCTTACTACCTACGTGTAGGCCTAGGCTAGGCCACTCCTCCTCTATTGTTTGTTGTAGCCTCTTTTGCGACCTTCATTTTCCCGTTAACTATATAGTAGGAGGCCTATATTAACCATTACTGCATTCAATAGCAACTCACCGTAGTTTTTATAATGTATTCAGTGAAAATATAACAATTCAGATGCATCATACATTGGCCTACAAAATAAAGTCATTTCACAGTTCCTTTAACATCGGTATTTTTCAAATACATGATCGACAAATGTGTAGGGTCAATCTTGCTAACCTCATATTAATCAATCGTTACAACCAATCACGTTCAAGATAGCTTAGTAGCGATCATGCGCTGTGACCTCCTTCTTAGCAACAGATACATTTCGCCAAAACAAAGTTGCAAAGTGATAAATTTCATTATATTTATCAATATTCGAAGTTAAGAAAATGTAAAATAACATTAATATTCGTACCGTAACACCAAGGTATGTTTTCACATAATTAAGATGTTCGATATTTATATATAATAGGTAAACAGGTATTAGGTAGGTCTAGTTTAGGCTAGTAGCCTAGCTAGGCCTACCTACTAGGCCCTCTGAGTCTTGTCGTGTGAACTCCGCTCCCTGCAGGCTCTGTTGGAGGCCTAGGCTGGTTATACGTAGGCCTAGTAGTAGAATTTAAAGTAGGCCTAGGCCAGAGCAGGGAAGTATAGAAATGCAATTTCTTCCTTGTTTCTTATATCAAACGTTAGAGCTGTACGTTGTAGATTAGAGAGTTAAATTTTATTTTCTAAAATCAGATGATGATGATGATGGATGATTGATTGATTGGCCCCGGGCCCTGTGCTTCTTTTCAATATAGGCTTAGGCCTAGTGCAGTACATACACTGTACATGAATTTCACAGAAACAAAATATATTAAAAACACACTTGATTTATACTGTGCTTAGGTGATTTAGTGCCGGTTAATATACACTCCATGATACGGGTTGTTACAGTTTACAATGTAATATAAGAATCTTGTGTAGAGTAAAAGAATAGGCCTAGCCTTGGCCTACCCAGCTAGAGGGCCTAATAAAGTTTATTGATTTCATTTAATGAACCTTTTTAGAGTGTTGTGTTGTTCAATAATTATAGTTATTTATCAGATAGGTCATGAATAATGCCACCAAAATTTCAAATGAGTAAAAACATGAGGCATTTAACAATAAAAATAATAATAATGTTATATTTATATAGCGCATATTGCACATTGCCTCTATGCGCTTTACAGAGAAATAATATAGGCCAACTGAGAAAAAGCAAATAACAATAAAATAAAATAAAAATAATCATAATAACAATAATAACATTGAGACTAAACTACTCCTATTCCTTAAACTAATTAATTTAATAAAACAAACAACCGTCTTTATTCGAATGACAGATTGCGGGCTCAACAATGAGTCTAATTGTTTTATGCCAATTTTCATACACATGTTCTAATGCATATAAACCTTGGCAGAATTGGTATTTTCGCACTGATGATGGGAATAGTATTTTTGAAACATGTTTGCTACTACACGATCGGTCTCATTATTGAGCCCGCGATCAGTAATTTGATTAAAGACGGTTGTTTGTATCAAGGTATCTTTATTCAAATAAAATTTTGTCATTGCAGTTCGCAAAACTGAATTGAGAAAAAAATTAACAAAAAGTTTTATTAAATGCCTTGTAGTGTTTTTACTTATTATAGTTATTTTTTTTTACTTTGCAAATCAAGACATGTCACGTTCAACAATGTCAAAGTCCCGTTCGGACAAGGGATCAAAAGAAAAAGAAAAGGATCGTGGAGGAAGCACATCTGTACCTGTACCAGCCCCAAATACAGATGTGATTCCAGGCCGATTTACAGAAAGTGACTGGTGAGTAATTGTACTTGATAAATTACATTAGCAGGACCCAACGTATACTATATAAATAAATTTTAATATTATTGACAATTAATACTCACAAGTTATCAGTTTTATTTCAAAGCTCAGCATTTAAACTATATAACAGCAATTTGTAGTATTTTGAAGACTCATAAAATTGAAATACAGTTTATTTCCACACACCTGGCCTATTTCTTGCAAGAAATCACACCTTGTATAGTATTGTATTTAATATTTATTATAAATGCGCAATACAGTAACATGTTTGGCTTTACCCACTGTAGAATTTTTGTTTTAATGTTTTTTAACAAACATAGACTGAAAATCCACTGGCCGCAACAGTGGTGGTTTCTGTAGCGAAATATGCGGTAACTCTGCACTTTCTTACCATTAGACCATGTTCAGTTTTTTTTTTTTTGTATTTTTTGAACCTCATAATAAAAAAAAATCAGTACTCAGTATTCAATGAAGAAAAGCCATGTGTTCTCTTTTACAAGGGTACATACCGTATATCTTGTTTTTAATTATTATATTAAAATTTTAACAATTCCTAATTTTGATGTCTTTATTATGAATTAGGACTATAATTGGTTCATCTGTTTGGTTTCTATTTTTTCTTTTACATTTCTTTTTATAGGCACAGTCTGGTAGATAATGAGCATAGTGAGGAGTTTGTTGTAGATATTGTGGGTGATATTGTCAATTCTGCTTTGAATGTTATATACGATAGTTATATACAAAGACAGCTATATCCGTATACAATAACACAGGCAAAAGAGGATATTCTTCAAGTGATTGAGGTTAGTTTTAACATTATTTACAAATCAATCATTATTAATGTTTAATGATAATGATAGCAACGATGTGATTATTATGATCATGATGATTATGTTAAATATTATGATTAATGATACTAATTAATTTTATAATTAAATAGCAATATTACAAGGCCTCTATGCGATACAACAATAAAATGAAAATAGCTAAATTAACACTAGAATAATAATATCAATAATAGTTACATTATTAATAATAGAAAAATAAAATTGAAATATTGAATAGATGTTGGTTCTGCACATAGTTATATTGTAATATACTGTACTTAATTTTTTAAAATAATAGTAACATTATTACTTGGAATTCCTAAATATTTCATGTATTTCCATTTTTTTTTTCATTATCCTAAATACTAAATGTAACAGTAATCTTTCATTTGATGAAACTGTTTATGTTCTATATTTGCTATCGAAGTCTACATACCTCATTGTACAGTATATAAATATAAATAAAATAATTTTGCAGTACACCAAATAGATGGTTTTGTAAAGAACTATTACCATCTGAGAACTTTTTGAACCTTCAAACAATATGAAAATAAGCACTATCATATTGTAATCTTTCTTTAACTCTTTTAAAAAAAAATTATAGTGGCAATTTTTAGCTAGAGACGAGGGAGAGGGTGATCCTGAAACAGATCCAACGTGGTTAGAAGATCATGGTAATATAAATTGATGTATTTGTCTAATATAAATAATATTTAATATTTAAATGTTAGGCCTGGCGAATGTATAGACCTTTAGTCAACTACCAGGCTGTTTTGTATTTTTTTTGTCTTGTTTTGGTTTTGCTCCTTTACTGCTGGCCTTTGTTCTGAAGATGTAATTAAATAACTAATTCTTCTGCTTCCGTTGGATAAAGTTATTATTTCTAACAGCTTGGCTTGGTACTGTTGTTCTGAAATTGTTAGTGGTGTTGTAAATATAAAATGTTACATATTAAAAGAACAAATTACAAACCAACAATCTTCAGAAAAGATCCCTGGAGTGAATTGGTTTCATCATGGTCCTAATT
This sequence comes from Anneissia japonica, assembly GCF_011630105.1. Lineage (NCBI taxonomy): Eukaryota > Metazoa > Echinodermata > Crinoidea > Comatulida > Comatulidae > Anneissia > Anneissia japonica. Next base: position 260,848 of record NW_022683923.1, on the reverse strand, counting down.
ATTGTTATCATCAGTAGATTTTTTCTATGTCTGCTTATTTACTCAATGCAAATCGAGTATTAAATCATTGTTATTGTTTAAATTTTTGTTGATAATAGAGCCATTGCCATGCGTACAAGATGCTTGGGCTCAAGGCTCTGTTCCTAGGCGACATTATCCCCCAGCCTCTCCAACGATAACAGAAGCTGACACAGAATTTACAGTAGTAACACCACTATCACAATATGACATCATTGATGATGATATGGCCACTGTCAATGATACTGCTACACTGGAGGAAGAAGAGATGCAGGAACAAGTGAAAGACGAAAAACAAAGCATAGAAGAGGAAGAGAAGGGCACAAGTGAGCCGTCATCGGTATGTATATAATAAGAATTTTAATAAAAAATAATAGGGAATAAAGAATAATATTAATAACAATGATGATACTAATGATGTTGAATATAATAATGATAATAAATTAATGATAAAACAAAATTGAAAAGAATGAAATTAATAATTAAAGTATTGATATTCAAAAGGCCAAAAATATTGATAATAAATGTACTGCAACCAATCTAGTCCTCTATCACATCAATATAATATATGGCTGAGTTTTGGAAAATTTTGAAGGTTATCAGGACTTTAAATTTTAGATGGTCAGGTATGGGGAGCCAGCAAAGTTGTTGCAGAAGAGGTGTCGCATGTGACAATTTTATGAGCTGAGAAAAATTAATGGTTTTGGCATCTTTGCCCTGAAGCTATTGTGTGGCATCAAAGGTGTTAGAATGACCACCATACTTGTATAGAAATGAATCAGCATAGTCAACCTGTGATATGACAAGAGATCTGTTGTATATTTATTTACAAATAATATAATAAATAATAATTTTTAGTTGCTTCTTCATCATAATTTATTAGACATTTATAATTATTTTTATATTATTGGTTGGATGTATTAATGATATTTGATAACTGAAAATAAAATTGTTGTATTTGGACAAAAGTAAAGTAAATCTATTACAATTAAATCATGTCAGATGAAAATATTTCAAAATGATTAATGATTTGTATAATTTCAGAAAGAGAAATCAAAAATGAAAGCAAAGTTTAAATACAAGGCATACACAGGACGTTTAAAGTCAGCACCATTGAAAAACGTAGAATCATTAGATGATACAGAGAAAGCACTGCGAGAGGCTGAAAATCCACCATCACCTCCAAACGCTAAAGATGCACTTATGCAACATATGCCATCGTCCTGTCACTCTATACTCAAGGTAGTTTATCTTTCTTCATTTTACTTTAATAAACAATTGTATTGATGCTTTCCTAAGGCATAGCTACACCACTAAGTGGTTTGGAGTTTAATGAGTGTGTATCTGTGATGGTGACGAAAAAAAACTTGGTTTTTTTTTCATTCCTTTCGTAGTTGTATACGTGTTGTGCAACTGTTGTGAGCGTGTTACACGCATGCTTCTTTGAAAATGTGCTGTGTTGCATGCATATTTCGTTGATTGTGCACCTAAACATTCTTTTTTCATTGAGAAACTATAGATATTTATGTCACTGTGATCCAGGCTTGCATAAGAGCATTTTTTTGTTTTGATTTGGCAGGTTCAAGCAGGGCGTCCTCCTGGAAGTAAAGATGTAACTTACGATGAAAAAGGCAATGTTGTATCAATTGTTAGGTTAGATCCAGACAAGTTACCGTCACATAGGTGAGTCAGTGATAGTCACTAATATTTTCCATATACAGTACATGCATGAGTTTATAGCCCACAGCATAGGGATATTTCATCCTGTAAATACTGTAGGAATTTGCTCAATGTTATGTGAGAATGAATAGAAAAATTCTCTTAATTGATATTTTTACAGTATTGATATTATTTTTTTGTTATTGTTAATGTCATTGTCTTTATTATTACTATTATTAATGCTAGTTATCTTATTTTATTATTTTATTTGTTCACTATTCGACAGCAACGGAAGGTGCTACTTACAGAATTGAAAAAAAGGCAATATTTATTATAAATATATATATATAGATACTGAAAATTTTACATAAAAATAACCTTGTAAAATTCATTAAAATTCCTGCTAATTGTATGTTTAAGTAAATGTTTTCTAAATAAATATTGATTTAAATTTATGTTTTTTTAGGGTTAGAACAAAATATAAGATAGTAGACCCAGCAGTGGAGGCAGCGCATGCAAGACTCATTGCAATGAGGACAGGACGCTTCACAAAATCTACACAACAAAATGGCTCAAATAATAAAAATCCTACAGGATATTTTGAGAAACCCATAACAGCTCATACCAATGTGAAAAATTTCAAGATAGGTATGTATGTTTTACTCATGTTCTTCCACATTATGTGTAATTTTAATTTCAAGTGTATTTATGAGGTTGTTTTTGTTGTAAAGAAAATCATTTAGAATAAAATCATATTGTGTATATGAGGTGAAATCATCGAAAGGTTTTGTATTCTTTCAAGTCGTTTTATAATCTTTTTTGCTGCTGTATATGAACTTTGTCTGATAACTAAATAAATTGTAGGCTATTCTTTTTAAAATGATTGTTCCTATATTGTATTTTGATTATTTAATTTGAATTTGCTTGTGATATTAATTGATTTTGGTATTTTAATTTATGCATAATTTATTTCATTTAATGCCTTGTATTGTTCTTCCATTTGTATTGTAGGCATTCAAATAATTCATTTTTATGTTGCCTTTTGTGTGTTTATATACCAAAACATGAAATGAATTAATGGAATGAAAGGTGGTATCATAACTACAAAGGGTACCTCTCCATTTAATCAGTATTTTAACCAACCAATCAATCTATCAGTTAATTAATCAATCAGTCAGTCCATCAAGTGCTTCTCAATTTTTCAATTTTAGATGGCAGTAGACTGACTGCACCAGCAGTCAGCAGTATGACAATGGCAAGTAACACCACAATATGCAGCCAGTTGAAACAAGCCTATGAAGCCAATACAAACCAGGCCATTGTAACAGCCCTACCGCCACCTCTGGTAATATATCCAGTTTTGCTCTAATTCACTTATCAATATTTCCTATTACTTTTAAATTAACTGTATTTTCAATTATTTACCCTCATGGTAAATCATACAGAGAAGCATGGGGCACACACAACTCCAAAACAGGCATCTTCCCAGGTTCCCCTTCCCAGGCTCACCCCTCACTGGCCCACGGGAAATTCGCTGAGCAAAAAAATTACACTTGAGTCATTTTAATTAGCAGATAAGTAAAGGTGGTAGGTGATTTTAACTTATCTCATATCACTTTTTTTGCCAGCCAGCCCTCCCTCACTCAATGTTTAATCCCCTTAACTTTTTACCCCCCCCCCATCAGCTGCTCCATGTCAATATTCCTAGATGCACCACGGTTTGTCTACAAATCCATGTGTATTTAGGACATGAAGAAATTCCCAATTGTTTGGCAATTGTAGAATTTAGATATCATTGTTCAACATTTTGCTTAGTACAGTAAATATTATTTCTGTGTATTTTCGATGTGTTTGCATCAGGGAAATATCATAGGAGTGATGTTTTGCCCTACTTGACGTGTTATCGTACAGAAGACTCAGTGCGCTCCCAAATACCTGTGAAAAAAATACTTGCAAGTGGTTCGGGTGGGAATCGAACCCGCTACCTCTAGATAACTACAGTAGCCTGGTGTCATAACCACTAGATCACAGAGCTTGCTCTTAGTGACTAGTGTTGAATTCAAACCCCAAGTAGCTGCAAATGTTGCTGTATCCTTTTTTACTTCATTAAAAAAATATCAACATTGATTTTTACAGATTGAGAGCATGGAGCTGTCACCCGGCGTGATCGTAAAGGAAGTTGACAGAATCAAACGAGGTCCTATACCTCAAATGCGCCATGCTGGCCTTGTGACCTCGGCAAAACTCCGTTCCCTACGGCCACTAGCAAGTCATACCATTGACCAGGAATTAGCAGTCTCAGATATTCTTAATTCACAGACACCTGTAGTACGTCCATTGCATTCTACTGATCCAATTCCACCAATCACATCGCGTACAGCAGTGCATTCAAATTAGCAGTCTTATTCCACCAATCATATCACTCAGCCTACTTTTCAAATTAGCAGTCTTCCTGTATTTAGTATTTTATTGAAAGGACATCCAATTGTTAAAAAAAATAACACAAATTGTTTTAATAACACAATAGAATACACAGGAGCATATTCAACTCTTGTATCATTTTATGAATATTTACATGTGATTAATACAATTTTACATGTGATGAATAAATTAAGAAAAATTATAACAAAAACAGGCTTAGTATCTTTTACATGTAATGTATTCATATAATTATAATTTGCAAACCACTTATTCAGTAGCTGAAGTAATTACCTTTAGAAATGATTTATCAAACATGATATATTATATAATTTATTAAGGTGTAAATACATCAATTTATATTTTGTTTATATTTGTTTCTTCAAGGAAGGTACTAGGAGCAGTGGCATATCAAGGGGTTTGTGGGCATGGGCCCCAAAAAATACTCTCTCCCAGTGCCCCCCCCCCACTAAAATTTTTTGAAGCAAAAAAATTGCCCTTAAGTAAAAAATCACCTTATTTTGCAAGCTAGCACACCGCTATCGAGCCTTTCCCTTTACCTTTGCGCCCCACCAGCCCCCACCCCATTTCAAGACCCCTAGCTTTGCCACTGACTAGGAGACAGTATTTCCTTAAAAATGAATTTATGAAATATGGAAAAGTTAAAAGTGGATTATAATATGCCTATTACAGTATATAAACACTATTAATATAAAATAATTTTAATTTATTTCTTTTATTAGCATTTTTTATGAAACCAAACCAGGTGCGATCTTCAGTGTGTGTGGATTATCATAAAAAAAAATTGGATTTAATGATTTTAAATTAGTATTTTTTACCAGTATTGTTACTATAGTGAGTGTGTGATACAGTGGTGTATCTAGGGGTGCGCATGAATCATGGCCCCCTAAAAAAAAGCTTCCCCAGTCGCCTACCCCCCCCCCCCAATTGAATATGTTGCAAGCAAAAACATCAAGCTCAAGTAGTTAAAAATCACCTCATATTGCCTTAATTTGGAGGGTAGTTCCCACTCACTTAATAATCAATGCCCTCCCCACTTCATTTTCCCCCACCATTTCAAGACTCTGATACACCACTGATGTGATACCCAACCAGTGTGAATTTTAGCTGTTATATCAGCTCTAAACAGCAATGATATAGGTACTATTAGTATTACTGTGTGTGGCATGCAACCATTGCAAACCTCTTGTTTGTGTGTGATACCCAACCAGTGTGAATATGTATCAGATTTGGTTGTGTTTGCAATACACTAGTGTTTTCGGAATTTTGAAAGAGGGTGTTTAATAATCAACCAATGTGAATATTTCCTCATGGTGCCACAAACAAAGTAACTGCTTTAACATTTTGTTGTACATTTTGTAGAATTGTAAGGTTTCTAAATCACACTGTTGAGCCTCCAAGCGTTTGCTGCAGCATCTGTTAAAAAACAAATATTGCTTTAAAAAGTATGTATAATTATTATCATCTTTAAGTATCATCAGTGAATTTCAAACAAAAACAAGTAACCAAGATTTACTGTTTTGTTTGTTGTATGAAGGAGGTAGAAGTTATATATACGGTAGTACTAACTACCTGTACTGTATATTGATAATGAATTGTAAATAAAAATAATGTAAAGGGTTTGCCTAGAGATTGTGTTATGTTGTAATTTGTGCATCATTTTTGCAAAAGGCCTATGATTGCTGCTGCTACTACTATTATTCAGATTTCTGTTAATGTATTTGTCATATACATACATACAACATCCACCTGGGTAAAACAGTCATTGTCATAACTGAAGACACTATAAATGCATGTTACAGCATATGCTGGGTAATAAACAAATTCATGATTTAATTAACAAGTTCAAGACAAACACTGTGAAGGAGTTTCTATGACTACACTGTAAATTTGTCATTCAGTGTGATTATTCTACCTGATCAACTAAACTAATTAGCCAATGTTCAGTGGTGGCTTTTGTCATTCACTAGAGCAGGGACGGCGGAACGTTTTTCAAAGTGGTGGAGGTGGTTGGGGGGGGGGTTCACTCTTTCTTTTCTTGCATTTCTTTCCGATCAAACAAAAATCGGCATAGACATTATATATTTTCTGCCAAAATGTATGTCATCCCTGCATTGAATTGTATCAACTCAAGGTGAGGCTGAGTATACGTTTTCCCTCGTTTCATACCTGGAAAACAAATTGTTTCTTTCACTGACTGCAGGTAATAATAGTAATAATAATAATAGCATTTGTGCATTTGCCATCATATAGCGCTCTTTACCGGAGGTTAAAAGTATAAACTATGGAAAAGGGTGAGTTTTAAATCTCAAACCATCCATCCCTGTGTAAAGTTCTAATTACGCATTATAGAGGGCGCCATACTACTATCGTAAACAAAAATAACCATGGCGGCAAATTTCGAAATACACTAGGCCCTACTGTACATGTAAAGTTGCTCGTACAAATTTAGCTATCCAAACTAGAGAATCTGTAGTGATGGTGTGAAATATTAATTGAAAAGTTTACAAAACTTTGGTGAGTTGATTCACGTTGAGATATCTTCAGTAAACTAAGTAGAATACTAATAAGGAAATATACACCACAGGTATCTTATTAAATACGTAGTGGCTGTGTCTACGCCAAATTATGCAAATTCAAACACGCTGATTGGTCGAATTGGCTTTACCCTAACCTTAAAACATAACTCTGTCTCAGTGTGACCACTACTTGGGTATTTACCCAAGATCTTGGGTATTTTGACTTGGTCTTGGGTTCTTGGGTATTCCGTTCAAATCCTTGGGTATTTTATTTTTACTAAGAAAATTAAATATTTTTGTCATAGAGGAAGAATTAAGAAGCAACAAAGTATATATATGTCAGTCCATTCAAGTAAGCAAAACTCATTGTTAATTGACTGTTAATTGCTATAAACATGGGTTCAGAATTGTTTAGTTGTGATTTGCTTTGCCATTGATCTTACCTAATTAATGCATTACATAATAAAACTTGATCACTGATCTACTGATAACACTGGCCGACTGAGGGCGTATTTTTCTATCTGTCATGAATATTAATTTTAATAATTAACACAAACAATTACAATAAAAAAATGGTTTATAAATTGAACTAAAAGGGAAACTATATATGCGAAAAACACATTTTTTTCAAATTTTAATGCATTTTCAGGAAGCTTGGGTAATTTTGGGCAATATTTGCTGAATCTTGAGTAATTTTGTCCCAGACATTGGGTATATCAAAAATTGTGAGTGGTCACGCTGCTCTGCCTATCTTAATGCACTACAGCATGACGTAAGATCGGCGTAGTTGCAGCCACTCTGTATTAAATAACGTTATAATCGATATTGATGATTGACACAGTGATTGTAATTGATAATGCTCTAGACAAATTTGTCCTTCTGGAAGGGCCCTCGGTTACTAGTTGCACCAGTAGACTCATTATGGGCTATAATTCATTATTTTCAGCTTTTTTTATAGGCCTAATGCAGTTACAGCAACTCCCTGGTTATGCTTTTTAGAGCGTTGTACCTCCGGGTTGAGCATAGCTGGCCTATCGAAGATTTAATGGTTTCTATTCGAGATACGCTCTATTGCTGAGAGCCACGGATGGATAACACTGTGTTTGTGAGACACGCGCGTATTCCTGGGCCCATTCAGATTGGTTAGTTGACATTCCGGAAAGTTGTCTCTATCGTTTGCTATGAATCCATGTTGAAATATACCCTGTGTACAGGGTCGGATCTCTATCCGATGTGTTGCTATCAGAGAAGAGTCGATCTTGAAAATTGCCGTAGGTGCTCTATTATTCAACAGTAGTTGAACCATATTCTGAGCTTCATCATGGTAACTAATGTGGGAAATTAAATCACTTTGAATAAACAATTAGAAAGATCACATTAGAACATATTGGTGTGAGTGTATAGGAAGTCATCAATGACTTTCAATCATCATTTGGCACTATATTATGTAAATCCGTATTGTATGTAGGCCTATACAGGAACAATTTGGAAGAGAACCATTGTAATTCTAAAGTGCTTATCGTTAATTGTATTCTCAAGGCGTACATTAAGTGAAGATATAACTGAGAGTAATATTGAAGCAATTTAACTGCTGAAATTAATGAAATATTATAGATCTAGACCTAGGTACCAGATACTGTAATTTCAAACTTGACAAATTGTAATTTGCCTCTTAAAAGAGGCATACAAAAAGCGGACCTTAGTGCTACATTATGTGGAAAAGCGTTCCATTGATTGGTTGCTATAGCTTGGAATGACTTTACTTTCTCTCATGTGCACGGTACATTCAGTTTATGACGTCGAAGTCGCTGGACTCTGAGAGTCAAACAGGGCTGAATCCTTCCTCTCTCAGCGATTTATGAACAATGTTCAGAGCATCATGTCGCTCCATGTCTTTCAATATAGCACACAGATTACTAATTGTACTGCATCTTTCTTGATGCTCGGACCATTTTCTTAAGAGCATAGATAATTTTCCTTCATTTCCAGGTAGATTTACCTCATGTAAATGCTCTATCTCGATGGCATCCATTATCTTAATTTTCTCGGCAAATGTGCGATAATCTTGCATTTCTGCGACACGTTCCAAACACACTTGAAGTTTTTGAACAACTGTTGATTTTAACCACTTTATGTCACTTGCATAACCTTTAACTTTTAAAATAGTGATGTCATATCCTGCACATATAATTTCAGTGACGTGTTCGTTTTTACCCCGCTTCGTATTTACCACAAATCCATTGCCATCATCAGCTGCAATTACGTCTTCCAGTGCGTAACTGTGGCATTCTGTGACGTCGGATTCTTTCTTCATGTCTACTACACTAACAACGCGCATCTCGGTGTGTGTTCCTTGTGAAACATGGTGTTTGACATCATCTACATCATTCATCAACTGTGACAAAACCGTATTACACTCTTCTTTATGTCGCACATCATCGACTTTTACAGCAACAAATAATGACATTTGATCACTCGACATTTTGACGATACTCTCAACATAGCCAACTGCACTTTTGATTGTATTACGTGTCAGTTTACTATGGGCCACAAAATCCTCTAACCGCTTCAAAATATTCACTTGTAGGTACGGAAAAAATCCGGGAGTAAACATATCTGATTCATCCACACACCTTATATGTCTACCGAAGTAGACAGATTGGTCGTCTGCAGACCATTGCACAACGGGAAGATCCATAGGTAAAAGGCTTGGAATGATGTACGTATCCTCTCTGTGTTCGTGTATTAAGTTGAGATGCTTGAGGAGTTGGATAGCTAATTTGGGGCTAGCAATCTGTCCTACAATTTCACTGATTTCTTTGTAGGTGAAAAGTTCCTTTTTTGGTACCCTCTGAACACCATCAAACAGAGTGTGACAGCTGCTCGCGAACAGTCTGCCGAACAGGTCTGAAGTAAGCCAACCAGGATTTATAACCACTTGGTCCTCCACCTCGTCACTGTCAAACTCCGCAAAGTAAATCTATTTGAAACCAAATTAATCAATAATTAATATAAATAATAATGATTAATATTTAATTTATAATTTGATTACCATTATATCAAAATAAATTTGATACAAGGTATGATATATTAATTATATCATTACAGTATTATCATCTGATTAATAAGGCGTAACCATAATAATAATGTATTACAGTACTACATTAAGTAAGAACAAGGCCTACTTAACAAATAGGGCCGCCTATGTGAAATATATAAAAAGCACGAACATTATTACCTCGCCTGTGTCGGTCATAAACCGGGCCGCAGTTTTAAGTAGTTCTTTGGTTACGAATGCATTTGTAATGGAATTGACACGTTCTTCAAATGCGGTAAAACTCATCAACGGAGCCATAGCTAATTCTTCTACCCAGTCCTGAAGATGATTTGTTATTCTTTGGCATATCACTGGTATCCTTTTCGTACCCTACAATAAAACACGTTGTTAAAAAACACGAAGTTTTCGGACATATTGGCATATGCTAATGAACAGTTTTTGCAAACAACAGTCACGCATTTTATATGCCTCATCTCTGTTAAATGTATACTTAGGCCTACTCTTATGCGTTTCCCGAGTTTCTCAAGTGATTCACGCAATGGTTTGATCTGTTCATCCCATGATTTGTGCGTTTGGAGCACAACACAGTCACTAGTTATATTAAGTGTTCTAAAAATCTGCTGCATCTCCTCGACATTCTGCTTAGCGAGATTTGTTGCTAGAAATACAAAGAAAAATTACAAATATCGCAATTGATTATCTTGTGTATGGTATATCATATTTCAATAAAATATAAGATAGGTCCTAGTTTGTTGGGTAGGAAAGAAGAAGTGGAAGAAAATGAATAGTTCATTACGATGTTGGACACCCTAAAGCCGGGTACTCACTGGGCCCGACCGTCGCGACGGTCGTAGACCGACGTGATTCTATGGAGAGCGGCAACGACACGCTCCGTCGCTCGCACAACGGATCGTTTCGACTGTCATCGACAATTATCCGACGGCGTCGCGTCGTCTAACCCTGAGTTGGATTCGTCGGCCGACGGCCGTATGACGCAGTGAGTGTCCGGTTTTGAGCCTCATGATATAACCACAGCCCTATATTCGTATATAGGGTCTGTGATATAATCTTCCTACCTTCACGTTTCTTGGAATCATCCACCAAGTCCATATGCGTGGCTACAATAACAATACCGCTGTTAAATTCATCGGGATGGAATGTTGATATAACTGATTCCCTCTGACAAGCTTTGATCATAGCCAACCAATGTTTTAACTTCAAATAAATATAAGCCTAATTTAAATGGTTTGTATACCCAACGTTCAAACAATTTCATAGTAAAGTTTTTTTTAAATAGAAATTGGATCACCGATTTTGAAAAATATGAACCAACAGAAGTCAATAAGATATGCCAAGAGAATGGATGAGCGTAGTTATAGGTGGTAGAAATGATAAATGAAAAAAAGAACATGCCAAAGATGGCTTGGCTGATTGATCTGAAAGAGGAGGAATCTATAGATAGTTGCAAATGGCAGAAAACATCAGTGGCGTAGCTAGGGGAGGTGGGGTCAAAGGGGGCACGTGCCCCGGGCGCCAGGTTTGGGGTGGGGCGCTGAAACGGGAGAATGAGAGTAAAAGAAATAACCACTTTTTAGAAAAGCATGACGAAATTGATGTATGTCGTCAGGAATGAATATCTTCCAGTTAATAATAAAAATCTGAATGCAGTTGTTTTTATTCGCAAATATATAGATTGTGAATTCTTTTCAGTCCATTTCAACCGTTTTCTTTATTTTTTTTTTATCCTATTCTTACATGACTAAAGCTCATCCTGCCATATCTCAGAGCCACGATGGGACAAGAGAGTCTATCTGCTTTGACACTCCTTAAGTACATATTAACTTATTTGCAGATGCAAAAGCACGCAAAATTCAGTTGCGAGTTTAAACAATGTTAAAAATTCAGCAACTTACAAGACAATAAGAATACTAAGCTGTACCGGTATGCGATAAATACAACGGCCTTACAAATTAGGATAATGGTAAAGTTGTATACAAAGTTCCGAACATCGTACGGTAATGCAGTTTCAGAAGTAAGAAACAGGGGTGGCGCGACCAGGGGTGGGGGCCAGGCCCCCTTCGGGGATGCCCCCTTCGGGGATACCTCTCCCCCCCCCCCCGGTCGGGGGAAAAAACCATAATTCGTCGGGGAGAAAACAAAATTATATGTATTTTTTTTACATATTAGTAGACTCTACAATCGATTAAATAAGCTTGGGGGGCTTCGCCTCTTTGACCACTTTTGGAACATTTTAAGCAACGCTTGGTCATGCCCACTTTGCTCTCATCAGGGAAATCTTCCCCCTCATTGGGGCATCACCCTCCCACTTCCCATCGGGCAAATCCTGACGCCACCCCTGGTAAGAAAGAACCTACTATATGGAGCTAGAACAGTGCTTATTTTTACAGAGCGTGATACGGACGTTCGGTACTACGGATATGCTTAAAACCTATACAATCAATATAAATTTATTTCACAATATTATAATTATAATTAGTTGGAAGGGGCGCAATTTTCTACTCTTTCCCCCGGGCGCCAAAACCTCTAGCTACGCCACTGGAAAACATTTCAAAAGGTGGCAACTGCAGGTATGACCAAAAGAGTGGGCAGCCATATGCTTATTGATTTATTGATTGATCGATATGTTGTTGATTTGTTGACAGATTAATTAACTCTTTTTTATGCAATATATAGACAGAGGACATCATGTAGACATAATGTATCATTCTCAATAATAGGCCTACACTTAAATAAGTATTCAAAGCATAAGTTCAATTAAAATAAAACACAGTTTGCCTGAGATTTTTGTTCCCTCTGGTCGATAGTTATATTGTACAAGAGTAGGAAAATGGCATTACGAATGCCGAAGAATGCACTGTGTGTTATATGATATTCACTCTGTCCAGCAAAGTCCCTTGCACTGAACTTGCCAACATTTGGAATGGAAGCGCTTATGATCCGTACGCCTGGTGTCGCCTTGTGGTCGATCGCAAGAGGTATTTTCTGTTTCTCTAAGAGACGTAGCGGGTTCCAACGTTTCTGGTAAAAAAAAGAACGTTGCTTATAAATGTGTAAATTTATGGAAATCATTAATAATGGTGAAAATAATAATAGGTCTCATAATTATGATAATGATGATGATGATGAAGATGATGATGATGATGATAATGATGGTGATGATAATGATGAAGATGATAATGACAATGATGATGATAATGACGATGAGGATCCAATAAATAGCATATTAGGAGATCGACTTTACCCACCAGAACCAGAACCATACCTTAGAAAGTGACTTGAGGAGAGTTGTCTTTCCAGACATAGGATGGCCAATAATATTCAGCTTCAGCACATCTAAAGGTTGGCCACCCTCAGCAAGCTTAAGAAGATCCTGAAGGTTGGCCTAAAAAGATTGAATTAATGTTTCGTAGGTGTGTCGTGATTACACCTTGGTCGTAACTATATTACAAAATCATGGTTATGTCAATCATCGTTATATATGTGTTCTTATTTGGTGCCCCCAGCCGCTGCAAATTGTCAAATCATTTTGCGCAGTTTTTGCGCATCTTATGTTAATAGAGACTGCTAAAATTATTTTCAGCAATGATTAAAGTATGTCTTTTACAGGACAGGCTACTGCAGTAATTTTAGTTTCAATGTTAATACCTCGAAATTCCCAGTGATAAAGTAGGCCTTTAGGAGCAAGATCCTTATATACTTTCGAACCTCCACGGATTTCATTGTGCGGTTTCAAAACTGCGACTGACAAATTGCTCATAAAAAATACGAAAAAGTATGAAGTTGGAGAAAATGTTTAAATAAATATTACCTCGCTTTTTAAGTAATCCGCCACCGTTCGATGATTCAGTTCTTCAGCAATATCTATTGATGTTTTTCCTTCCTAAAATTTCGAAAAATAATGATAAAACAACAACAAAAACAGTCATAAAAGAAGAAGACAGCAACGAACGACGACGACGATCGTGATGATGATAATACAGTATATTTATAATTTATTAAAGTCACAATGCAATAATCAAAATGTTAATTTTAGAGTCTGAGTGCGATTACCATAACAACTTCAGATGAGTTGCAATAAACACCAACCTGATAGTATACGAGGTTTGCTAATGCATAGGTAATCTTTTCAGGAAACCTTTGCCTCTACATGCTTCCATTGGTTATAGGCCCATAGGTTTTGCGGTGACTATGTAGCCAACTACATTCTAAGTAATACAGAAAAAGTAAAATATTTGCCATTTTGGAGAATGACCTATTTTGTTTTGAGGAATATACAGTAGTGTATCTCACCTTATTCTTCTCTTTGATCTGAGCATTATTATCAACGAGTAGGCAACATATGTCGATCTTATTGACTATAACTGCAAGATGAAGTGGTGCTCGGCCATACTGGGACGAAATTGTAAAACATGACATGACATACATTGAGATTGGCAACGTCATTGTAGATAAAAACTGATACTAAAATATTTAACAACCATAGTCATCACAGCATGTTCTTTCATCACCATCATATATAGTCTGTAAATGTCAACATATAATTATTGTTGTCGTCCGATCGTAAACCTCGTCGTCGTCATCGTCGAAAAAATAGCTTTCAAACTTCACCACGTACAAATAAATTGGCGTACTTGTAACCAAGCAACAAAGTATGGGAAAACCAGGTTACTGGCTCATGACTTTGGTAGCAATCTTTTGAGAAACATCTGGCTGCCATTAACCCCTTGAGTCATTTATGGTATACCTACTTCCATTTTAACTCAGAATCTTCAGTCTCGAAAGTCAAGTGGGCCTGATATGAAGTACTGGAGAAAATACTCTTGAGGAATTCGTAAATGTAAAGAGAGAATTCGTGCGGTCACCCATTCCAGAATTCGGAACCATAATTAAAAAAGAATTCTGCTGAGATAACCGTTTCTGTACATTGCCTTTTACCACCATCATGAGCATCATCATCCATCCTCTTGAGTCATCATCATCATCATTATTATTGTGTCATCATAATTACCAACATCACCATTTTCATCATCACCATGGCCGGCGGAACCGGGGCCGAGTTAGATTTCTTAGCAATTCACATTGGCGGATATGGGGGATCAGGGGTCATGACCCCCCTCCTTTGGCAAAAAAAATAAAAAATAAAAAGAATTCTAGACCCAACTTTTCAGGGCCCATGAGCTGATTTTTTTTCTTACAATAAGAAAATTCTATTCAATTTTTAATTAATGTGATTTTTATATTGTTTTTTTTTTATTTCTTCCATTTTTATCATTTTATTTTGGTTTTATGACTGGTAATGTGCTTTTTATCCATTGTTTCTCTTTTATGTTTGTGTTGTGAATTTCTTGAATTTTGGTGTTCTGTTTTTAAATTTTTAAGCAATTATTGTAATACACTCATATACAGTCTTTTGGCCGTCTGTTTGTAATTTTTAATTTATATTTTTTATCTGAATAAAGAGTAAAGACCTTGAATACAAAATTAGAAGTCGGGAAACTCATTTTCCCCATATAGGAATCAACATTTTCTCGGGGGAGGACCCCCGACCCCCCTTTTATTTTTGGTGTTCATCGATTCATGGAAAAAAGAATACGTATGCAAAGTATGTATACCGGTACGCACATAATAGGCCTATTTACTGTAATAAGAATGATAAAAATTTACCTGACAGTTTTCAGGGGAGAAAAACTTGAATTTTGAAGAACTTTAAAAAGTCATTAAAAGACACTTCAGAAGTCGGGAAAGCTCATTTCCCGTCATTTAGAAATCAACATTTTCCCGGTGAGAACCCGAACCCGCCTTTCTCTTTGGGGCTCATTGTTTCATGGAATCGTTTTCAAGATGGGGAAAATCTAAAATTTTGAAGAATTTAAAAGTCATTAAAAGACACCTCAGAAGTCGGGAAAGCTAGATTTTCCGCCATCTAGGAATCGAAATTGTTCCGGGGGAGAACCCCCGAACCCCCTTTCTCTTTGGGGTTTAACGATTCATGGGAAAAAGAACACGTATGAAACAACTCATTTTTTTTAAATTTATGTATACACACATAACAGGCCTATTTACTGTAATAAGAATGAGACGTTTACCTGACCGTTTTCAAAGAGGTGGAAAACCTTGAATTTTGAAGGACCTTAAAGTCCCTTCAGTCATTAAAAGACACCTAGCTCAAAGTCAGGAAAGCTCATTTCCCACCATCTAGGAATCATAATTTTCCCGGGAGGGGAGTACCTCTGACCCCCTTCCCCATTTTGGGTTATTGAGAAAAGTTTTGGCCCCACCCCCTAAGTTTGAACCCATTCATATTCCCATTCCCCGTACTAGTTCCCCCCCCCCACTTTGAAAAACGTTTCGCCGGCCCTGATTACCACCACATTATGTCGGATCAGTACCCTCATTATCACCAGCAACATCAATATCCTCATCATCAACAACTACTACTACAAGGCCTACAACATCGTCGCCCCCATCACGATGGCCGTTGATATTTAGTAATTGATGGCTAGGCCTCTTTACTATTACACTATGATTTCCGATGTACACTTACATTGTCTTTGGTTGCTGTATCAGCTCCGCTACAAAGTAAAAATTCGCATATTGGTTGATGACCAAGTAAAATTGCCAACCCAAGAGGTGTAAGACCACCCTGTTAAAATAAATAGATTAATACTTTATTGATTCCAGTAGGCCTACGCTTCTCTTTATTTTCAATATTTGGTAATAACGGTTTCTTAAACGGTCCATGTAGAAACCATGTTCAATATCTTAGGTTTATCTCAGTCGGCGAAACTGGTGGTAGCCGCCTTATATGGTCCGTCGAGATCCTTTCAAACGGATTCATCAAAATTTATCTATTCATAATATTTTTTTAATAAGGGTTATCTAAATTAGATTACGATACGGCAATATAGATCCAATAAAACAAACATAAAACAACAGGATAGAACTATACATCCGAGTCCAACAGTAAACTACTTTATTTTAGCTTTTGACCCTGTTGTATTCATATATAACCACACCGTGTCTTCAGGCCTACTGCAAACAATATGGGGTCAGTATATTTTTGTTTACAATGTGTAACCTTTAGGGCTAGGCATGTATGCATTTACACACAATTCAAAGATGTAATCATCATAATCTTACATTGTCTTTTTCATTGAGTGTGCTTTTGGATCGGTTCACAATAAATTTACAAACGTCTAATTGGTTTTCTTTCGATGCCTCGTGGAGAGGATTCCTTCCTTCCTGTAAGATAATTAGTTCCTCTTGTGATAGTGACTGACATTATTATAGCATAGAGAAAAAAAAAATCTGTTCTATTTTCTCTATGATTATAGTAATCCTAAGTAATAGGCCTATTTAGGAAAACACCAATAAACACCTCCTACGGTAGGCCTACTTGATTATTATTTTTACCTTATCTTTTCCTTTGAGATCAGCTCCGCCCTTTACGAGAATTTCACAAATTTCTATGTATCCGTTCGCCGCTGCAAGGTGTAACGAGGTTTGTCCAAGCTTTATTGGAGAAAATTAATACAAATGTTGGCATGTAATGGTACAATATAATAGCCATATATTGTAATTGCCCAATTATATGGTGTCCTGCTTTCGGCACATGCCACGCTCTCCCGTCCAACCAGCAAACTGCCTCTTTTATGAACAACTTTCTAAATGCCTTAATTAGTGATTTTATTTTAAAACAATTTCATACATAAATATATCTTGTGTTTGGAGAGCTTTCTTAAACTTGCTAACATTTCACTTTCCTAAAGACTCCATATTCGTTGAATTATATAGGTTTTACATACATAATCATCTTTTGAGGACGTATCCAGATAACAATATATTTCTCGTACCAGGGGCGGATCCAGAGATGTCCGAAAGGGTGACGGGCGATCGATAGACAACACTACCCTGGGGGGGGGATCCAGGGCATGTCTCTGGTGCAACATTCTGTCCGAAAGGGTGTCAGGCGATCGTGAGACAACACTAACCTATGGGGGGGGGGAATTGAGGGCCATGTCCCCGGTGCAACTTTCTGTTTTACGCCCGGAAATAACCTCGTTTTTGGGCGATCAATAACTTCTTTTTTTCTTTCTTTTACTTCGCCCTCCCCGCCCCTAAATCCGCCCCTGACTACAAAGGCAGCGACAGAGAACAATCCATTTTAAGCGAAATCTGGTGTTACCGGATCAAACACTTATTCAACTTACTTCAGTTAATGTGTTAATTTCCACTCTCTTGTCCTTTGTTAACCGTCTTACTTCTTCGCTGTCATTGTCTGAAACTGCCCGTATCAATCGTTGTTCATTGATCGTAGATTTCCTAATACTAAACATAGGACTAGGCCTAGGACGAAAGAAAGAGAACATCTAGGCAAATTATTCTGACTTACTTCCAAATATGCATCACTTACATACTAATGTCGATACCGTAAGTAATCACGGTAGGCCTATTTCCTTGTTTTCTCACGGAGGTATTTGCTTAAATGTATATTTCCCTGCTTAAATATTGATGAATTATTTAAATATGAAATTACTTCATAACTGAACTTTGGATTTTTATATTCTTCTGAAAAGATTATTATGCAGTCGATACGTTGTATTGTTTATCCATATTCTACACTTTGGTGATCATATTCAGTACTTTATTTTTACAGATATATAAAAATATAAAAGAGAGGAAGCACCGGGTTGAGTCGCGTGCAAATTATGCCTCTACTATGATGCTACCCATGCAAAACACACAATAGCCCCCATCGCAAACACCCCATGGCATGCTTAAATCTGTATTTTCTAAGATCATTTTCGTTGTTTAGACTTACTTGTTTGGCTTCCTGGGAAACATCATCACCTCTCGGGATCACCTTTATATCATTATGACCAGTTTGCGATGAGATCACTCACAGAATAATGTCTGTAAGCTTTGTTGTGTTTTCAATGTTGTCAGAGCCGTACTTTGGAATAAATGTGTGACTAAGCCGGATACCGATTAAACTGAATTATCGCTGTATTCCCTTTAAAAATGTACTAGCAGAGTTTTAAAATCAACTCTAGCTACAACGCGTGGTTTGATCAAGACATATCAGTTGTAGGCCTACCGTATCTCATTTGAGCCGCAGTATGCTTTGTTATCCGGTTTATAAACTTAATCTTTTTTTCCGGTTCACACCTTAAATCATCAAAAGTACATTTGCCGCTGCAACGATCTTGTACGCTATCTTTGTAGTCTAAAAACTTATATGTTTTACTGTATACAATTATTTAAAACTTTTCAAACTTCGTTATCTTTAGTTGCCTGTCATTTCGCGAATTGCTTCTGATGCAAACTAAGCAATTCAAGGTGGACAGGAGATAGTAAGCCACAGGAATGTTTAATAGTATTATGACATTATTATTATTCATTCAATAATGTGGACGTTTATACAAATTACTCCATTGTTGCGCATCAATGACATGTGTATGGCCGGAAATGTCAATAAATTTACGCACTTCAAACTGATAAAGAAAAATTGCAATCTCAATTACAATTCAAAATTATGTTTGTAATAACAATTATTACCTACACGCATTTCAATCGACAATACTTGTAAGTCTGCTGCATCACCTCGGCAACCT
>NW_022683923.1:208804-241356 GCF_011630105.1 Anneissia japonica | reverse complement strand
GGTACATCACCCCTACACAAAGAGGCAGTGGTTGCGCCAGAGGGCGAGGGGGCGCTGGGGGCTATATCCCCCTCGTTGGGGAAGTCTAGCCACCCGTCGGGAAAGACGAATACATTCCGTCGGGGAACAAAAAAAATAAAAAAAAATTTTTTACATGTTTGTTCGTTTAGCAACCATATCGCCTTCATTGACCTATTTGTGTACCGTTTGTGTTAACTTCTCATCACAATATTACAAAAACAACAACAACAACAATAATAATAATAATAATAATAATAATAATAATAATTTTCTAACCAATTTCATAACTATAATACTAGATTTTCGACTTCTATAATGACAATTTATAAACAAAAATCTGGTACACATAGTAGATTCTCATTCATCGATACCGCAATCGATGAATGGAATAAATTACCGTATAATGTTAAAAATTCACAATCCACACTTATACACTTTTGAAAAACTCATAAAAAGCCATTATTTATCTGAACTTTATTATACATGTAGCTTTATTTATATGATGTCTTTTTTGGATTATTGAATTTGACTTTGTTTGTTTTGATGCTATGCTATGCTATGTATTATTCTGTAATTTAAGTATTCTCATTTAGGGACCACAGTGGAAATAAGTTGCTTTTTTGTACTTTTCTGTGTTTTTATCCTTGAATGTATTTTACTTATAATTACTTCAGAATGAATAAATAAAAAATAAAAATAAAAAAATAATATAATAACATAAATTCACGTGCCGTTTTATTGTAAGTTATCCGAATACCGTATATATTACTTCTTCACAATGATTTAATTACATTCAAACATCTATTGGAACGTAAGTCAGCAGAACAGTGTTAAGTGTTAAAACAGCGTTTTGACACTATTTTTTAAATTTTATTTCAGTGCATATTAATGTTATGTATTGAAATAAAAAAAAATACAAATGCCCCGCCCCCAGTTTAAAAAATTCTGGATCCGCCCCTGTTCAATCGGACTAATTAAAAATGGTTTACGTTCTACAATTCAGTGACAAATGCTTGTTTGGATATCCTCATGATGCTTGGAATACATCTTGATCGGGAGCAACCTCGTGGTTTACAGATTTCAGGCAAAATTTCCAAAATTTATAACTTCACCTTGAATTAAAAGCTTGTACTGTGACGTTCCCGGTGACATTGTGTTTTCTTAATTCATCGTAGTATAATATTGTCACAAATTGGTGGCCTCACAATTTACATTAAGACATTATTCTTATTCGTATTTTTTTTTGTTAATAATTCACAATCACAATTATGAAAAACCTGGATTTCGCCATGATGGGAGGATAGTATTGTAATGTAAAAAAAGTGGTTTCTTTTTTAATAATATAAAATGGATTTGAAAATAGGTTAGTTGGTTACATTGCATACGTACTCTTTGTTTCTCGTTGTTTCATTTAAAAAAAAAATCGGTTTTGGAATTTCGACATTAAAAAACATACATGAAGTCATTACGGTAGCTTGATGCCTATCAAATAATTAATAAAAAATTACCAAAATTCGTCAAATATCCGTAGCTTCCAGGGGGCTGGACCCCCTGTGGCACCTAGGCGGCCACCCCTCCCCTGTCGGGGCCTTTATCCCCCCTGTTGGGCAGATCCTGGCGTCATCACTGCAAGCAGGACACTAGGCCGAAATTTAGGCCAACAATAACCCTGAAAGAGAATGACCTCACGGTTGACGCATCGTCCCTACTCTCTACTTCCCTCCCTTAGCGCCACATCATAATAGCGCCGTTCTCTTCATAGTAAATAATATTTGCGGTCCTGGTGGTTCTGTCCGACGTGCACCGCGCTGGTTATCCCTGGGAGGTAAAGGCCCTATGTTTATCCATCCACTTCTAATACCACAATGTTTGGTGAACAACAAAGGGTGATTCAAACATTAATATGTATTATAAAGGTTAGTGACCTGGCGAGATTTACATAAGGGACGTCTGTGTGTATTCCCCCAATGATTCAACTTCAAGCTCAAGATCTCTCAAAATCGAACACTTACTATACAGTATCTCTCAATTGAATCAGTAGACCGATGTATTTTCCAGTCCCGGATTAGTTATATTTACCAACATTGCGTTGTTTATTGTAGTCCCCAATGAATCAACTTCAAGCTCAAAATCTATCTCAAAATCCAAACACTTTTATATCCCTCAACTGAATCAACAGACCGATGTATTTTCCCGTCCCGGATTCGTTAGAGATACCGGTAAGCCAACATTGCGTTGTTTATTCTGCTATAACTTGGACTTTATGACCGCCGCATACAGGACTATTACTGCCATTGGCAGCTAGCTTCATGTCATAAACTCCAAAGTACATCGATGAAACTCTTGTCAAATCTTTCTGTCAGAGCTCAGGACTACATTCGTTGTGTATAAGTCATCAACCCACAATTATATTTTTAGGCCTATTCGTAGATCGTGATCGCTAATTATTGCTTTAAATTGGATCATAATTATTAACGGACACTTGCTCCACCAGCTCAAGGTAAGACAAGTTTGTTGTTATTTACCAAGACTTTATCCATAGGCCTACAATTTTATGATCCATACATAAGTCTCGCTCTTAAGTACATTTATTGACATTAAACATTATGACTAGTCTCTGAAACCTTGTTATGACGTGATAACTCCATAGCAACCACTCGACTCCATAACGCTTTAGTTTTGTACGATGGATTTATTTCATAAATTTAATCACTTTTGTAGTTTGGTTGGACGTGCCATAAAAATAATGAATACAAACCAACATAACTTCCACAAAAATGAGCGGATATATATAAAACACATAGAAAAATATATAGGCCTAGGCTATAAATAAAAAAATAATGGGATTGGGCGGCATATTAAATTACATGAATCATATGATTTATGAATGTCATACCGTTTTCAACTTTTGTTTTTTGATTTATTATTAGAATCAAACTAACAACACGTTAACTTTTTTTGTTAGGAATATGATGAAGTCGGGTAGTGGTGTGTGTGTGGAGCGTTCTATCTGATGGGTTCGGCTGTGGTTCGCATGAGAAGTAGTAAGTTTTTAAAGAAAACCCCTTGGTTCGTACACCCCTTTGTAACCCATTGTCGGAAAAGTTCGGGAAATTTCCATAATTAATCTTCTGAATGTAAATATAGATACTACTGGTCATAGGCCTGTAATCTGTTTTGTGTTAGAGGCCATATTAATTGAAAGTTTCAGTTGAGTTTTCTGTATGCCATTAAATCATCATCATTATTATTATTATTATTATTATTATTATTATTATTATTATTATTATTATTATTATTATTATTATTATTATTATTATTATTATTAATATTATTATTATTATTATTATTATTATTATAAATTGTAAAACAAAATGCACGAAAGACATATCCAAAGACTGTTAGCTATGTCACTTACCAAAAACAACAATTAAAAATGCAATCTTGATTACTTTTCAATTTTATTAGTCAATTGTCGAACCATGGAGGAATGAATGGTCGAACATGACAGCCGCACTAAAAAAAAAAAAAAAAAAAAAAAAAAAAAAAATAGGAATCAAACTAAAATGTAATAGCGCCCTCTACATGAACTATAAATAATGCACTGATTTCGTAAGGATCTTATTATAATTTATTAGAAATAAATGGATAAGATTTGTCATTTATTATAAGTAACATTTATAATAATGATTATTATTATTGTTATCATTATCATAGGCCTATACAGTATGTAGGTCTATGACCTCAACAAGTCCATGGTTGTGATAATGGCATCATCTTGCCAGATCACATTGCCGCAAAACTTGAGTGTGGGTAGAGCTTTTACACTCAGAGGCCATCCTATTCATCCTTGAACGTTACGTACGTAGGGACACCCTCGAATATTGCGTGCCGGTTTAGGCACTCTCGTACGCTGCGTGTGTATAGACAACCTCCAGTTACTCAGTATCAATGTTTGTAAAATCTCTGTGTACAAAACATCTCTGTGTAAAAACATTTACATATCGACGATAAAGCCACTCCATAATTGTCCTTAGCGCCGGCGCTTGACCTGTAGAGCTACGATTGCCGTCCAAATTGTTTAATAACTTGTATAGGCGTAGATCCCGGGGGGGGGGGGGGATGGGGGGATATATCCCCCCAATATTTGACAAGGGGATGGTCCATCCCCCCCCCCCCAAATTTTGACTATGTATGGGATAAAATGGAGCTTTACACACTTCAAAAGACTGTCACAGAAATAATTTGCACTGTCTTATGCGCTTACAACGATGAAAATTAGCATGTATTAATGTTGATAACAAAATTATTTTATCTGGTACCAATCTAAGCTCTCCTTCCCTTAGATGTTAGATGTGCTTGTGCTTGTGTTTTTAATGATAAAAACACAAACGTTTTCGGGCATCGCCCTTCATCAGGTGGTCACCAATCAGTAGATGCCTCAAAAAATTATATGAAGAATGTATTTTTAGGCTTTAATAGTAAAGCATATATTTTTGGAGGGCTTCAAATGGCTTCCTTATTGCTCACTATTTCAAATTAAAGAGCCATACTATCAACGGTGATTTAGGCTAGTTAATCTAGGCACCAATTTCAGATCTACTAAGGCTAGAAGATGTCCCGAATGTATCCGCCCAGTCCTTTAGCCTTAGTGCAGTAGATTTGAAATTAGTGACTAAGATTATAAAGCTTAAATCACTGATAGTATGGCTCGGTAAATTAAAGTGGTGAGCAAAAGGAAGCCCTTTTGGTGGTCTTAACTAATTTTTTTGTGGTTTACATTCGGTTTCGCCTACAATAATTACCATTATTACATTTAGTTCAAAATAGTTAAATCTGAGTTTACATTCGATTTTGCCTACATAATTGCTGTTTCTTACATTTTATTTCTAAATAGTAGCGTGCTGCGCGGCTTTTGTACGACGATGACGACAAAATTCAAATTCGGCATTCGGCAAACCGGGTTTCGGCCAACTGGAATTTCAATGTTTTCGGTGAACTGGATTCGGCACACTGGGTTTACGGCAAAGTGGGTTAAATTCGGCAAACTGGGTTTCGACAAACTGGATTTCGGCAACTGGGGTGATACCATCAAGGATAACGTTATTTTGATTGCCAATCCCTAATATTGTGGTCCAAAAGCACATTTTGCCATAATAGCCCTGTAAACCATACCAGAGATGTTATTTGTTACTCCAGGTATTCGACCGAGGCTTCGTCGCCTCTTGGTTCGGGCCCCTCTCCGTCGGACCATGGAGGTATATATACCTCCATGGTCGGACATGTCCGACCACTTGTCAGCAAATTTCTGGCGCCACCGCTGTTTGCTGGACACATGCAAGATTTAGCTTAGGCCCGAATAAAAATTGATCACTTTCCATAAGCATAACTATTTGGTCAGTTGGATGAAGTGTAACTACGCCTACAACACATGAGCGCAACCGCATAATGCATTTGGGAGCCATTGGTTAAAGTTTCAGTGCTCGAAATAAAACGCTTCGTCTTAATTTCACTGTTCCCTGGTCTTGTCTAACAAGCATAATAAACTTAGAGGATAATTATGCACATTCCCAGCGTGACCAGAGCGATGGGATTGCCGAAACCGTCTGTCCTTTGGCGTGTTCAAGCTTGTTTATACAGTATAGTCGGTCTATTTAATCCACAGGTGGCGATTTTAGCTGTTGCTTCTTGATTTGATTTTAAAATGAGGTGATAACGAAGAATGACTATTACTATTATTATTGAATTAATATTATGATTATTAATATAATGATAACAATTATAATAAAAAAAGTAGACATATCCTATACAGTATAGCCTATATTTTAATTGTTTTTCAAGTGCAATAATAAATTTAAATCTTATTGTCAATAATTCGCGCAGGCCTAGTACCGTCTCCAATAAGATCGGCTTTTTAGAATTATATTTGTACATTATCAGTTATTATTTATTATTATTATTATATTATTGTAACTATTATTATTTGGATTTGAATTTAATATGGTAGGCCTAAGCATGATCCCACTCCGTCATTACGCCTACACGTTCACTTAAAATAAATGTGTTTATCTATGGTTACTAGGTGAAGCACTCATTTGTGTTATCGAAATTAAAGAGGGTTCAATTGATATCGCAACAACAACTGTGTGTATTTTTTATCTTTAGGCAAGAGCTGTTAATTTTCATAGGTTACAAACCATTGAACCGAAAGAGCCCTATTTTTTAGATAACTTTTGTAAATCCTCCACCCTACAGCAAATCATAACACTGCCGCCTATAGTCTGGTAATTTATTAACGTTTCTCGATTACCACAGATCGACGATAATTTTACTTTACAGTGACAATACTGCACAGAGCGGATAACAACACCAATACCGCTCATACAAGCACAAAGTCACATGACCAATAAATACTACCGATAACCAATCACAAATCTGGTTTCTTTTCTAATCTAAGAAAATCTCTTCCAAAAAATTCCACAAATGTCTTGTTTTCTCATCTATGTTTCCAAAATAAGACGCGAGTAATTCTCTCCAATCACTGTCTCTTATACACATCTAGATGTGTATAAGAGACAGACACTGTTCATTCCTCCCTTTTCGTTGGCCTTATATCTATATTGTTTTGTGTATGACACTTGTTTCTTCCTTACCGGTATATATTTTCCAGTTGTGTTCTTTATCGTTCCAATTAACTAAACATTTATGACAAGCCAATTTCGAAGGGAATTTTAATTTCTATTTAGTTCGGTTATAATAAGCAGTAAGAAGAGCTGCGCATAGTATATACTGTATAGGAAAATTATTATACGAAGGTTAGATTTAATGCTTGAAAAAGTATTGGACGGTGGGGAATAGGCAAATAACATTGGGAGTTGCAGTGATGACGTCACTTATAATATATATTAGTTAATAAAAGTTATTATATTGTTTTATAAAGTAGGCCTATCTGAAAAACCACTGAGCAAAGTAAATACGCGGCGCCATAGCAACGCACGAAAAACGGCACACGATTTATTGCGCTAAAAGTTTGGTTTATTAATGTTGGCTACGTGATGTGAAATACGAGTAACATTTAGGCTTGCAGACACCCTCTGCTTGCAAGTCGGCATAAATAATATATATCGGCATTCCCTCAGTTTAGTGTTATTGATCAAACCAGTTTAATTATTTGCATTTAATAAATTGGTTAAGCAATCAATTGATTCTAGTAGAATAAGTCGTTAGCTCCGATTCGAACAGTGGTAGATTCAATACACACGTCAAACACAGACAAAAACGTCATATCACGCAATATTTTACCTTTGTCATTCTTATACACTGAATTAGACCTACAACATTCTAAAATCAATGAAGCACTCATGGTCCGCCCCCACCCCTAAATTTTTATGAATTGTAAAAAATTGAAAAAAGATAATTACATCATTCGAAGAGTGGCATTTCCGGCAATCTAGAGGTGACATAATCGTACATTTTCTTACCTCAGCCCCAACCATGGTGGGGTGAAGTAGTATAGACCCTCCATCTGTCAAATTCCCACTGGGCCCCCTCTATATCAAATTTCTGGATCCGCCACTGAAAATATAAATTGATTGATTGATTGATTGATTGAAGGTCGAGCATTCATTTTCCGTGTTACCGGTTAGTGGCAGAGATCAATGACGGGGGAATTCCCCCTCCCCTACCACCACTACGGAAATGCTTAGTATCGGACCTCGGTCAGTTGTCAGAAACTGAAATTTTACCAATTAAACCGGTGAAGCGGTCGAAAAAGAGCATGTTTATTTTTGCTGAGTTATTCGTTTATATAAAAAAGAATATTAAAATCCTCGCCACCGTTTGCTCAAATTTAGTTGTAATATATTGTTCAAAGTTGTTTAGAGACTCAAGTGTCAATAACATGAATAGTAATTTTTTTTTTTTAAGTCAGCCGTTGTTTATAGCATTTATTTTGTGACGTTTTAACGATATTAAGCATTGCAGATATAGGTAACAAAGCGGAAGCAGAAATTGAGCAAAGTGCATGCGAATCAGTCAAGCGTGACGCGATACGATAAGTCAGTGTGAACTTACTCTAGCCTTGCAGGGGGTGACGTTGATAGAGCTTGGTTAGCGCGAGTCGCATATGAAACATCTCTCCAGCGCCGAGAAGCTTAGCGTCGCCCTGTCCAACTTTTGAACCGTTCTTGTTCTGTTTCAGGAGTAGGGCTTGGACAGGAGAAACAGTTTAACAACATGGGTAGTTTGTATGAATTAAAGAAAGAGCTTCGAGAGAAAGATCGGCGCATAGAGGAACTAGAAAACATAGTAAAAGCAAAGGATGTTGAATTGGCCGAATTGCGTACGACCGTAGATAAATTTCAATCAGTGCTTCCCACAATAGGTCGCCCTGGATCTACTGTTTATACGAAGAAAAGAGCCGTAGGTATTTCCGCTGAACCTCAATCACTACAATCCGTTCAAGAAGCGGCACAAAAAGAATTCAAGAAGTATCCAAAGTCAAAGAGGTAAGTGTGATAAAACACCATTAAAAAAAAAAAAAAAATACAATCGATAAACATGATCGAGTGGTCATCTCCCAGCAATCATTAAGTATGAACTAGGTGCATTTTTAGTAGGCCTGCTACTGTTACTACTAAAGAAACTTACTGCTTACCTGAACTTTCGGATTAAAAAGGGAACATTTTAGTAAAGTTATTTTTTTAAATTAAAAACTTATAAAAGAATGTTTCAAGTTGCTGTCAAGCGCCTGTGTTCATTGACCTTGAGACTGATAGTAGAATGGAAGGATTAAATAAAGCAGGTGTGAGGAGGAGGTGTATCCGCTTAGCCGATGGGTGGTTGTCTTCCGAACGTCAGGGTCGTTGAATTGTTTGACGGCTTTAGTGACAGTCTATCATTTTACCTGACTGTCATCATCGGGACCTCATTCATTCATCACAAATGTTTTATGGGAAAACAAATTTTTACTTTACTCACTCATAGCATTAATTTCACATAAAAATAACAGAGGACAGTATAGTGTTAAAGACGTCAATGACCAGCTGCCAAAATTTCACATGATCTTGTGGTTTGGAGAACTATAGGCAATATTGTACTGTTACTCAATAAAAACAGCTCACTGATGAACTGTTATGGCTTCTCGGCCGCAGATCCAGGATTTAAAAGATGTGGGTTCAAAACGTTTCCAAAAAACCCCAAAATGAAACGGTGGTTGTCCTCCCCCAGGAAAATTTTGATTCCTAGATGGCCGGAAATGAGCTTTCCTGACTTTTTAATGACCTTTTAAGTTCTTCAAAATTCAAGGTTTTCCCCCTCTTGAAAAAAGGTCGGGTAATTTTATCTAATTTTTAAGGCCTATACATGGAGGAAAAAAATAAAAGACACAGGCAATATATTATTACTGTATATTCCAACAACATTGAGTAGTTAGATAGGTGTTCTTTCTTCCATGGATAGATGAACCGATATGCCTGACGAACGCACTTTCGTACATAAGTTATTACGACGGTGAACCAAAAACAGTGTGTATAATTTATTGAAAACTAGTTGGGCTGAGCCTAGTTTGTCTGATCCACCAACCTATGCCTAGGTAGATTAGCATGCCTTTTGTAAGCCACGATCCAGTTGTATTTTGTTACGTTACTTCACAGAGGAGGGTTCGTCCGAACCCCTGGATCCGCCATTGCTACTTATTCCCTGGATGAACACAGCAACCCTGCCAGGCTGCCAATAACAACTATAAATTTGAAAAGCTTATATTTCTGGGATATGCATGGGAATGCAGGCTAGTTTCTGCCTGGGGAGAGGGTGAGAAAGTTGTGAATAAAAACTCTGGTAATTTTTATTTTTACAATGCACTTTCCAATTTATATATATGCAAAGGGCCATGGTGGTGCTTACAAGGTCTGGGGTAGTCTGTCAGTAAAGAAGAGTTTTAGTACTGTTGGTTACGTTTGTTCATATCAATGTCTGAGAACAATGATGCACACATGAAGCTTTAGCATGCCAACTTCCTAATTTTGTCATAGTCACAATTTTTTTGTTGTAAATAATAAGCCCTGTCCAGACTATCAAATTTAATTTGACAAAAACATGTGACATGCCTAAATATGGTCATGATGACATCACATCATGACCATATATGGGCACATCATCACTATACATGGGCATGCAACAGTTTTTTGTCAAAGAAAATTTGATAATCTGACCAGAGTTTAAGAATCGGTGAATCATTATTTTTTATCAATATTTAAACTTTCCAATGGTCAATCTCATTGTGAATCTGAGACTTGACACCAACGGCCTCAATTGACCTTTGACTCATCATTGCCATGTAATGTCCCTGTTTGCATAAGACCCAACAGTACTATCAAAGCCAGGTGGTATTTACATGGGATGAGTAATTTGATTTTTTGAAATTAGTGAATGTATTTCCCGCAACACAGTTTTTCCAGTTTGTTGTATCCTTTGCTACTGTATGTTGATATCTAGATATAGTTTTTCTGTTGATTATTTTCTTTTAAATGAAGGCCTACTTTACTGTTATTTAGTCTCAGACATTATAATGAGTTATATTTAGATGATTGCTGTGATCTGTTTTCAATGCATTTAACAAACTAATCAAAGTGAGGTATAGTACAGCAAAATAGAAAAGTATAGCAAACTTGTTTCCAGACTTTGATTATTATTAGTAATTATTATTATGGGCTATTAAAGAGTTGCAGATAAAGAAAAGAAGAGATACTACAAGAGGCAACAAAGACAAATAAGAGACAAAATTCAAGATGCAAAGCAAAGCTTATCAAATTCTCATTAACAATAAACTGTTGTGTTTTATATGTCCATGTTTAGTCATGAAGTGCCTATATATGGTCATGTTATGATGTCATCATGACCATATTTAGGCATGTCACATGTTTTTGCCAAATAAAATTTGATAGTGTGGACAGGGCTTATGGTGGTAATGCTATGTCAAGAGACAGGAAAAACTGTATAATCAGTAATCAGATGGATTTCAGAAACAGTAGAAACCAGTAGAAGACTTAGAGGGAGACTAAGAAGGTGATGGATATGAATGGACTTCCTTAGCAAGATGATAAAGTGTCAGACCTAGAAGCAGTAGATGCAGTGAAACATGGTACCGCCACGTCAAGAGACAGGAAAATTATACTGTATAATCAGTTATCAGAAACGGCAGAAACTGGTAAAAGATTTAGAGGGAAACTGAGAAGGAGATGAATGGACTGTGCTTAGCAAGATGCGAGAGTGCTAGACCTGGAGGCGGTAGTAGATTGCTTAAGATGAGGAGGATGATAATAAAGATACCATACTCCGGATTGGTAATGATGATTAATAATAATGTCTGAGGTACCTTTTATTGAGGTGAATAAGACATGGATTGTGCACATCCTGGAGGCCTCATATTGTCACGAATTAGGAAATAGACATTTTGGTAAAACGAGTCTTTTTTTTAATACCTTGTTTCGTGAACTTATTTTTTTAAAGATCATCAGAGGAGGGCAGAAAAAAAATAAATATAAAGTTTTGTTTTCTTATTTAGCAAATAGTTTTTCCAAAAACATCCAGACGGAGGAGAAAATAAAAATAAAATTTTATTGGTGAATGTAAAGAGTGTGTAGTAATGAGATAGTTAAAAGCTTTAAAGTATAATTAGGAAGAAATATACATTTTTTATTTTTGGAGATTTCAAGGCAGCTGTGGGCGTAATAAAAATAAAGAAAAACTTTTATTTTTATTCTGAAATTTCCATTTTTTTGTAACGACGGGTGCAATAATTGGCAAAAAATAAAATATTATTTTCATTTGAAATCATCATTATTCTTGTGCAACGGTTTCGCTCAAGGTATAAACAAGTCAAACAAACAGAAACCAACACTATACTGTACAGGTGAATCTTTGTGGGAATATTTCTAAGGCATTTTTTTTATCAATCTTGCTTTTTAAATAACATGTTTTGATGCGTTGTGAAGGAGTACTTATTATGCAAACTAATAATCTTTAAATGCAAGTTAATAATTTTGTCATCTTCTGTTCACATATTGTAAATAAAATATATATTTTCTATAGGATTCCATAGTTTTCTATATAAGATATAGATGAAAAAAACACGAGGAAAAGACAACTATAAATTAGCGTATGATACAGTAGAGTATATTAATTTGTACTGCTACAAAATAATGAACAAAATTGATGATCCCTAATGACGGTATATGAAACTGAAGTGATTGTTAAATCCTGTTGAATAAAGTTGATTAACTTCAGATATGCTACTTATCATATCACATAGATCATGTAATGAATTTTGTGGGATTTGCCCATTCAGGCATATTCATCGGCATGGCCACAGCGTGGTAGTTGATCACTGCTGCCTCATTAGCCTCTAACGAAGCATTTAGAGTGCTGTAATTTTGAGCTTCCTTTTGCAATAGAATAATCAATTGAGCATGACTGAGAGGTGAAGATCACAGCATTCTGCAGTCTGTGGCTTCACCATTACCTTCCAACTGTTTACCATTATCGTTAATATATTGACATCATTTAAGAATAAATAACAGTTTTCATCACTGATACCTCTAAATATAAATGTAGTTTGATAGGAGTTCACATCTTAAGGGACATTCAGGCCAGTTATAAGAAGTCCTAAGTGCAAAATAGCAGGATGACACGATAAACAATGTGGTACGACTACATTCAGCAACATCAGAGCATAACAAATGTGGTTGGACACTTCAGCTTTGTGTATTGTTGCATTAGTTGAGTACCTCTTCATTTCTCATTCAGCATATTGAGGCTTTTGCATGGTATGAATGCAATGGTGTTCATAGTAGAGGTCACCCACAAGGCAATGTACAGTAAACTCATGTTGGTGTGAACATGTCTTTATGTTACCCCAAAACATCAAATTGGTGTAACTACATTGGTTTAATGTGTCCACACAAAGCAGCTCATAACCACTGGTGGTGTGGGGAACATTGCTTATTCTCAATCTGACAGGCCAAACACCTTCAGTCTTGACACACTCCTCAACCTGTCTCTTATACACATCTAGATGTGCACTTAAATGATAAACACAACATACTCGATATAATTATACCCAAACTTCGTAGGTGACAGCTTGCTGGACCGAGCATATACTGGGCAATCAGGCTTATAATACATAAAATAAGGAGAAACCCATTACTGTAGGATTACTAAATTCTATTCATTTGCCATTTTTATGAATTATGTTGATTGTACTACAGTACCTGTAATTCCAATGATTTGTTATGTATTGTAATGCAGAGCGGAGCCTATTGGTTGCAAATGCACAGGTTTGTGTTTCATTGAATGCATCACACTGCCATTGTGTTTCGTCATTCATTCCTAGTCCCATTCAACAGAATTTACTATATGTTGTCCTTTTGTAATTCAATTCATTGCTTATTTGGTACCAACATGATATTAACAGATAGTGCAAAATTACATTTAACAACATTGATAGCAAGTGTACAGTAATTTAAGATGGTTTGTGCATTAAAGTGGTATTTACTCATCCTTGTGTCACATTTCCATAGTAAATTCCCATATTGAGAAAAAACCACTACTTTGATTGTATTCCCAAGTATACAGTATTATTACGCCCCTCCCCAAAATTGGCCACATTCAGGAGAGGGTAAGAGGTGGGCTTATGCCATAGGAACTATCATGTATTTGCCCTTTGAAATACACTATGCGTGGGGTACGACACAAGCACAAGATACAGCCTCACAACATATTGAATACAGGTGAATACAGGTGTCAAGTATCTAACATTCTCCCCTTCTAAACTTTATGTACATCTAAACCACATTTATTAATTTCAAAATATAACTATTCAATAAACAAAATAATCCATAACAATGAATCAATAAATTCTATAATAATCATGAATAAATATAATAATACAAAATAATCATACACAACATGCTTTCATGTTACTTAATGAATGAGAAGTAATTTTCAAAGGCCATTCTTGACCATCATTTATATGCGACAAAACAGCCCCCAATCCAAAAGGAGATGGATCGTAGTAAACCAAAAACCGAGAACGCAATTTTGGCTTTACTAGACCATTCAAATTTAGTTCTAACAGGAAGTACTATATTAATGAAAGCTATCATATACAAATAATAATTATAATATAATATAGGTCTGAGTTTTCATTCAATTTCATCCATAGTTCTTATAAAAGGGTATTTATTTACTGTAGAAGACTACATGTCCAGGGAGTTAAAGAGGTGACGATATTTATTTTAATATTATGTTCAACTGACTGGATACTGTGATCTACTTTATTGCCTGTAGAATATTGAATCTATCTGATAAACTTATGGTGGGAATTGTAATAGTGAACAGTGATTTATTGTTAAACACCGCGATTGGAAACAAATTATAATGTGTGAGACGCATTGTGTGTAGGCGCTGATCCAAAGGCAGAATTTGTTGGACGGTTCAAAAGGGCCGTAGTGATAGCAGCAGAGTAATATACAGTAGCTTCAAATCTATAGAAGCTATCATTGAATTGCAATGAAAAGACTGACTGCATCCCTTATTGTATTTCCCTCTCGATTCCATTATGTAATTTAATAGGTTATTTAGATGAATGATGAATTTCAAGGTAAAGTTGCATTGCAGTTCTTGATCTAATGCATCTGCATTTATTATGTACTGCATTATTCATGAGTAAATTTGTAAATTTAAGAGGAGACGAGAGAAAAAGGTTAATATTAATCAAATTTAGGTCCGAGAATGCCATTTCCGTCCATCTAGAGGTGCCATAATCATAACCTTTTTTACCTCCACCCCCAACCATGTTAGGGCTAAGGAGATCTAGACTCTCCATCTGCAAAAAGTCACTCCCTGGCCCCCTCTATTTCTAATACTTGTATCCACCACTGGAGATAGTGCTGCAGTCAGTAGGCCTAAATGAAATTCTGTACATGCCTTAAATTATTGATTATTTTTTTGTTTAAAAGTTGCAAACATGTGCATATGGGATCATTCCACACTCCCCTGTGCTTTGTGATTTGGGGGTATAATACACTCCTCTTTAAATTGAAAGAGAACTTTATTATAGCCTCATCTTCATCACTTTGAATAGGTATATATAATAAAAGAGTTTTGTTATAGGTTATGGGATCTGGTAAATGGTAAAGGAAAGAGAATATTGGCTATGTTCGTGTCTACCTATCGTCAATAAAGAGGGGCTTATAGTAGCTTTATTCATCATCATTCCACAACCACAGGGGCTGGACGAGGAAAGACTCAAACCAGTGCCAGTTAGTGGCGCCCCACTTGGTCACTCAGACTTGTTTATCAGCTGAGTGGACTAGGTACAGTATTGTAAGTGCTATTGGAATTGCAGACATTCCATGATTGGAAGGCAAACTTGTGATATTTAATAATAATTAAAAATCAGAGATTTATATTGCACCAATTTAAAAATTCAATTCAATTGTCCAACAATGTGATACATTAACAATGTGCCAGAACTAAAATGAGACATTCATCTGAGTTCAGTTAAAAATAAATTATAATCAATTTGAAACAGTATTAAAAGCAGATAAATTAAGACCCATATAAAGGAAGGAGGAATGGTTTGTTGTTTTTTTTTTTATAGAAATATTCTGTATACTTGCTTACTTTCCATATTTGAATAACACAGTCCAGAAAAGAAAATTATGTTTTAAAAAAATAACCAGTTCACATACATTAAACTAGGTTGGCATGTACAGTATACTTTTTTTTTGCTTCTGGACAAGGCAGAAAGGAGTTACAATAATTATGTGATCTGAAGTACTACTGTGCAAGTCAGCTGTCTGTCTTGTCCATGGAGCTGTAGAGTCCTATGCTGCTAATTCTGTATTCACTACAGTATGTCAATTTTTACACTCATCTCACCAACATAGAATTTAACAAGTAATTTATCGACTAGGGAATAGGAATGATGTTCAATAGATTGTTTAAAATGCAATGGCATGTTTCGAATCACTGCCCCTAAGCGTTGACATCTACTGTCAATGGATATAGCTCCTCGTGGCATTTTGTGAAATATTTAAAGTCTCTCATTACTTATAGCACCATGATCATGTCAAGATTTTATTAGATGTATTAAATATATCTAGGCCTAGTTTAATCCTCATATTAACAATTTGACTGATTGCGTCTGATATCTAACCCTAATCCACAAAATAGTGCAATTGTAATAAAATGGATCTATTCCTAATTTCAGGCATATTGATAATTTAAGTTTTAAGTTATATTGCCACTATTTATAAATTTATTGATTATATCAAATTATAATGTCTAATTTTTAAAAAAGTGATTGACATTGATAGAAGTTGTAATATTTTTAATTGATATTAATTTACACATGGTGTACCGAAAGTTTGTTATATGTTTATTGATACTCGCCCTGCAAACCTTCAAGAAATATTTTTATATTAATTTAGTTATGTAATTGATTGATTGATAACAATTTGAAAAATAACATCTAAGTAACATATAAGTAATAATATTTTATAAGTGATATAAATGATTATAATTCATATATCTAATATTAATTGATTGTTATTATTAATAGTAAATAATTAAACGTTATAATTGATATTATAGTTTTTAGATATTATTGATAGTACTTAATACTAATTAATATTGGTAAATGATAGTAATTGATAAGTATCATTAATTTAACTGTTAATTATTGATATTAATGTACAATTTGTAAGATATTGCATAAGGATTATAATATTCTATAGTGTTTGTAATTATTTGATAATAATTAATAATTTGATAATTTATATTATTGATAATTTATATTAATTAATAACATTTGATTTTAAATTGTTAATAGGTATTTTTTTATAGCAATTAATTGCAGTTACCTGCATTACTCTTTAAATTATTATTAGTTGATAATAATTTATATTCGATAGATGGATGAATGGATTTATTCGGCGTAAACACCAAGGATAACCCACGAAAGTCTGAAGAAGACTTATTTCCAGTGGGGTCCTTCTGGTGGTGATTGGGCAATACACAGAGAGGCAGTCCCCTACTCTTTTCCTAAGAGTACTGCGTTTAACTTGCACATGGGCCATAAATAAACACGGGACCAGTGGCTTAAACGTCTCATCCGAAAGACGATGCGCTATTGTAACTTGCATTTAGCCCACCAGTTGAAATACGAGCAGTGATGGGAATTGAACTGGGAACCTAGAGATCTCCATGGTTCAGCACACACAGTGGCTATCACCAGTTTAGCCAACTGAGCTAAGCTGCTGTCTACAATATTGTACAGTAGTATGTCCACTCTACTGTAGTATAGGTATTACAGTCAGACCAACTGTACTGCACATCCAGTATGGTACAGATGAATAAAAAGTATAGCCGCGTTAGTCTGATACAGTATAGAACAATGTAAAGTAAATGACAGCAGCACTTTTGAGACTAACAATATAGAATTTATTCTCTAGCTTTCATCCACACAGTGGACTTCATCAGGAAACTGTACAAATGGGATAAGAAACAACTGTAATATACAACTGAAATAATGGGAAACAGTCTCCTGAAGAAGTCCACTGTGTGGACAAAAGCTAGAGAATAAATTCTATATTGTAGTCTCAAAAGTGCTGCTGTTATTTACTTAGTATGGTACAGATATGATTTGTTGTTTCTATTTGAAAAAAAAAAAAGAAAAGAACCTCAGCCTCAATTTTTTTCCCCTTTTTTGTTCTTATTTTTTTTAAAAACAATTTCAGCCTCTGTGTTCTTATAAAAAAAAAGTAATCATATTATTAATATTTGTATTAGTTTATAAATAAATATAAAGTACCACTTTATCTTTAGAGTGTGCAACATTGTGATGTACTATCAGGCCTCACTAAAAGGACTAGCAAAAATAGTTTATGTGGTTTATTATAATGTGAGGTGTTAATAATCCTTCAGTTATGTATTGGATTTTGATTACCAAGTTAAAAATACCTGTTATATAAGGGGTCCATCAAGGGAGTTTTGTAGTGCATTGTGGAATTTTATAAGAAGGTTGTATTACCAACAGGTGAGAGGTCATCAGATGATGTAGGGGTAAAATTTAAGGGACCTGACAGGTATATATATTTCTGTTGAAATGATTATACTGTAGTTAAAAACCAAGAGAGAAGCTAAAGCATGTTATCAAGAACACAGTAGGAGATAATCTTCATGTTGTGTATATTAATTAGGTGTTTAGTACAGTTGTACTAAAGTATACTTTTAGTCAATTTCAGTAATAGGTGTTTAACATGTCAGTGTTAATGTGGTCAATATAGATGTCCAGTATTCTAGCAGTCAACATTTTAATGTGTAGGTAGTCAACATAAGATATATTCCTACGATCACTACTATCCGATGCAAATTAATGAGAAATCCAGTCAAGGTTGCATCAAATTCTGTCGTATGTCTACGCGAGAGTTACACAGATAGTTATAGCGCTTATACACTGATATAAAAATGTTGAAAGTGATTTCTGTTGCCAATCCAGTTAATTGTCGGTGTTAGCTTGCGGGTTGAAATGCTTGTTTTTTTATCAGGTGATCCCGTTCAGACGGTTGGGGTCAACCTCATAACAAGTACTTGTTCGATAACAACGACATAACCGTGAGTAAATTACACCGTCGGAACAAGGCTATAGGTAACCAACATGCTATCAATAATATGCATATGGTGAATAAGTGATCAACAGGTAATCAATATGCATGGCCAATGTGACCACCATGTGGTCAATATAGGTGGTCGTTGTACAGTACAGTCGGCAGCATGTGGTCATAGATTATAGGTGGTTAGATCAGTATCCGGTTTATGTTTACCATTTATCATGCAGATGACCAGTAGACAGGTAGTCAGTGCGTGGTCAGACATAGCCAACCAAAATGTGATAGATATAGATATGGTATATAAGTGGCCAATACATAGTCAAAATATAGGTGTTCAACATACAATCAATATACACAGGCCCTTATTTATACAGAGGAGTGAAAATGGTGGTGTATGCATTTTTTATTTTTAAGAGTTTAGAATGTTCTGAATATAAAATTTGTTATTTTCTGTAATCAAGTTTAAAATAAAGTCTTTAAATCTTTAACCATCAATCGTTATAGTAATAAGACAAATGGAAAATCAAATCTGTGATGCAAATACTGTAGATCTGCCCCCTGACCCCAGTTGGTGGTTGGACACTGCCATTCCCCACAATGTCAGTCCTGCATGAGGCCCTGATACATGTGAATAATATACAGGTGGTCAACCTATGGTCACCATAGAGGTGAGCAACAAGAGGTACATAACCATATGGCAAAGAGAAGATAATATAATAGAGATATATATATAATAGAGAATACTTGATGTTTGCAAACAAACAACTTTTTTTTTCTGTTTTTCCCATGTTATTTATTTGAGGACAGACATTTGAATGTTTGAACCATGTCATTAAGGACTAATAATTAATTATATTTCAGTGCATCACTCGTCCTTACTGTATATTAATGCTGTGTTGTTGCACTCCCGGTTCTATTATCTTAGCCTCAGTGCCTTGGGACAAAATCTCATTATTGTCAACTACTCTATGTGAAAGGTTAGTTAAGCTCTGGAGTCAAATTGTGTCCCATAATGTAAAGTATTTAAAGTGTGTGCAAGTCTTATATATTCAATTGTAGATGTGTCTTCATCATTGTTGACAGTTTCTGTCAGCGTTAATACTCGCTGCGGATGTTGTTGCTCTCAAAAATTCCCACCAGTGGTTTATTGACACAAACAATGACGTTTCCCTTAATATTATTATAATAATATATATAGTCACTATAAATGATTTTATATCAATAGTAAAAATGGTAATAATCCCAACTATGTTAATGAGCTTAAGCTCCAGTCTGGCGGTTGAGTGCTTACCTTCCAATCTCAAAGTCTTGGTTCATACCAAAAAAAAAACCAAAAAAAAAAAACATTTTTCCATGCAAAATCTCTGAGAAATAAGTCAAATAATTCAAATTATTCAAACTCTTTGGAGTGAATCCAAGATTTAGAACTAGGGCAAGGCCCACATTTTGGAATCATAATAATCAAATCTAAACAGAGAGAAAGATCTGTCACTAGAATGATGCTCATGTGCCCAACTGTGGAATACACATAGTATTTTACTCACTGTTATAGTTTAATGTACAGTATATAACATTATATAATTTAATATAATAATGATGTATATTTCTACAGTGCCATTTTAGATTTACATTTGTTCAATGCCATGCTTTACATAAAAAAATGATATATACAATATTAAAATAGACAACATTTATACAATGAAATTGCAAAAATATTATATGGAAAAGACTACAAAAATATAATTATTATTACTTATAATTACATCATTAAATAATTAAAAATAAATATATACATATTATATTAAGTGTATATTCCAGTGGCTTGGTTGTTACTCTGAGTTTGAATATTTTAATGAGTGCTTTCTTGTTTTATCTGTTCATCTACCCGTATGCTTTTTAGGACTGCTTAGCTCTGGTACAGGCCAATGCTAGTTGCCTTTAATTTGTCTTTCTAATGTTTTAATAGAAAAAATCTCCACCAGTTTCCTAATTTTTACTCCTTCAATCAAACCCACCCATCGTGATGTCAAAAACATTGTATGTTTTTCCTCTGCTGTAGTAAAGGAGGGATTTTCATGTGGATTGGCCTACATTTCATATGTAGTTCACTGACTGTTGCGCCTCTGTGATATGGTGATGGAGAATTATAATAATGCAAATAATATTAAATTCCATCCATATAAATGTGTCTGAAATATTCCGAAATGGTGTTGAATAGCTTCTATTACCCCATAGTGTTCCATAAGTCCATGCACAAATCTAAGTGCTCCTCATTTAGTTACTGGGACAGTAACTTAAACCCCAGTCCATCCCTGGTTAATATGAGGATAATTATAGAACAAGTAGTGCATTTAAATGTAGCTTCCCAAAATAGGCCGCACAAAGAATGTACAACTCTGTATTATAATTATTGGAAAAAAATTCAGAGGAAGATAGCGGAAATGCTGGGAGCAGGACTGTTCAAAGTGGATGGGCTCCAGTATGACTGAAGTCAGAAAAAGGGCCGTGAACTATCTTTGTTAAT
This sequence comes from Anneissia japonica, assembly GCF_011630105.1. Lineage (NCBI taxonomy): Eukaryota > Metazoa > Echinodermata > Crinoidea > Comatulida > Comatulidae > Anneissia > Anneissia japonica. Next base: position 220,137 of record NW_022683923.1, on the reverse strand, counting down.
TAGAGTAGCTAGTACATCCTGGATATGAATTGAATCATTAAATTATTAATAGGAACATAAAACCTGAAGCATTTACTTTAATCATTGATAATTGTACTTTGTATTCAACTGACATTAAACCTTCTGTCTAAGACTATAATGCAGCCTGTACTTTTAAGTACTGTAGCTTTCTAACAAGTTGATATAATTTATTCAAAACATTGTAATACATAAAACATACATATTTGCCATAGTGTGATTGGATGATGCAGGTGTAATACTTGGCAACTCATTCAATGCGTTGAATCCATTTTCTAATATTTTCTCTTTGTTTAACTTAAACTTTTTTTAATCACCTTTGTTCTTTACTGCTTCCCTATTTATTAGTTTAGTTCATATTTTTATATAGCGCCTATTCCTTTATGTTACAAAGCAACTTGTTTTTCCCTGGTCATTGAGTCCACATGCTTAAGTGTTACTGCTGGTAATCAACGCAGGAGCAGTTAACCCCACCAGATACCCATATACTGCTGGGTGGAGAGAAGCAATGCAGAAAAGTGCCTTGCTCAAGAACATCGTGAAATGCACAGCGAGGGATTGAAACACTAATCTCGGTTGGGAAACCAAACTGTTCTCGCTGCGCCAAACCGCTTCTAATTCACTTGTACACCATAGTTCCTCGGTTAAACTTTGGGTAGAAGCACACCTCTGGCATAACCCTACCCCCTACTTTACAGCAAATTTTATTTCAAGCAAAAGCTTCCGGTATGAATGAGTACTGTAGCTCAGGTGACTTTTTTTTTATATAAGATTGGCTTTGAATTAAGTACTGAAAAATGCATTACTGAAAAATAGCCTTTTGATTGGCTGGCACTGAAAATTATTAAGCATTTTGTCGGAGTAAAAAATAATTAATCAACCTTTTTGATTACCTGGGTATTAACCTATTCTCGGTTAAGCCCCTTTTCCCAGTTTTTAAATATTCAAAAATCTGTATCTCGTTTTTTTTTCTGTCTTAGAAAAATCAGTTCTACAAACATATCAAAAATGTTTTTTCCTCTGGATTCTGACTTTAAGGCCCAATAAAAAAAATGATTAGTTTATCACCCTCACCCACATGTCTTTTATGGTGGTATTGGAAAAAAATATATTTTTTTTTATAATTTTTTTTTTCCCTTTTTTAGTAAATAGTAGATGTTTATTGTCTCAATCATTTGAATATCAATACACCAGCAAACAACCCAAGAGTAATATTTTGCTTTAGCAAAATAAAAAATAAGCCTCTCTCATCACTTTTCCAGCCTAGATAGGGTGATAAACTAATACTTTTTTTATAGGGCCTAATCTGGTTTTGAACCCCTCACTGAGCCTTTTTCTTGTGTTCCTTGGCAAGGCAAATGTTCAGTCGTCTCTACTAAACCAGGGGGTATAAGTGGGTATCTGGTAGGCTTGAATATAGATCAAATGACCGTCATACTAATGTGAAGCCGAGATAATGGGCTTATTCGACTGGTTCATTTTGTTGACTACGATTTTTCATTAAGTAATTTTTCCTTCGACTGGTTTGTAAAATAGACTTCATTGACAACGAAAATTCACGTAAACCAGAGTGCGTTAATTACCGTGACCAAAACAAACATGGCCAATTGGTCAGTTTAACAACAACGTTTGCGTTAATACAATTTTGATTAAATTTCAGAAAATAAAAATTAATATTTACCCACATGAAGTAAAAAAATAAACATTAAATAAACATTTTTTTCTTCGAAAAACCCATACTTCCATAATCCGAAGCAACCTTGATTACGCAGCGTGTTTTGTAGTCATTTTGTTTTGTTGATTATTTACCAGTTTTGTATTCGACTGGTCATCTTCGGTAAGTAGGTTTTTACCACTGCGCAGATGGGCATGGTTTAATGAAGAATGACCAGTCGAATACGGCCAATATTACTATATATATATATTTAAATATTGATTGGATAAAAATAGTCGTGTTTGAGCAATGTAATATAATAGCATATTTTCTATCACCTTCAGTGAGCATGTTATACTATTTTTAGTCCTGATCAAAGTTAATGGCTAATTAGTTTTGATGCTACTCAACAATTCACAATGGTTGAGTATAATGGTTCACCATTGTGAATTGATTCTTGAACCCTTGACCATCAGCTTCCTATCAAAACTGATATACATCCATGGCCAGTTAATTAAATATAATACTAATTAATAATCCAGCCTGCTCAAGCTATGAATGTATATAGCACCATGCCCAAGCCTTCTATTTTCTAATTGCTAGCTACTCAGACCATGGAATTACACACTGATTTTGTTGTTATTCCATTTCAGTATATCATTTACTATGGTTTCATTACTGATGAATGTTTTGTATTTCATGCAAGTGAATGTTTTGTTCTATAGACCTTTGTTAAATGATGATTATTGAAATTCATACACTACTCTTTTAATCACTTTTTCTTTTATAAAACAGTTTGCTTCAGGTCCACATGTAACCTAATATTCATATGCTAATTGACTAAGCCTAACCCAAGACTTCTTTTTGTATACATTACCAAATATTTGAAAGATGATACAACTCACTTAACCAGATTCTAAGAACTTTTTTTGTCCAAAGTATCTAAAATGTAAAAATTAAATTACATTTAGTAAACAAAATTGATAAGGTTTTTACAATACTTAGTGTATTCTTATTTGCCTTTTAATTTTTTAAACTTCAAGGCAACAAATAACAGAAAATAAATATTTCTTGTTTATTCCTTAAAAGGAGTAAGTAGAAGGTCCCTTGAATAGATTTTAAATTTTCTAGTTATTTTTATGCCAAGATGGCCCCCATACTGCCCTTTTTACGCTTGTGTCCAATTCTGTGTTGAATTAAGTGATCCATATGTTTACCACCTGATGTTATAAATAGCCATCCCATATTCTGATGTGTAGTGACAGATACTTTTGAAATATTCCCCATTTTAAGTTTCCTCATCAATTAAAACTCTGTCCAGACTATCAAATTTTCTTTGAAAAAAAGTATCGTATGCCCATATATAGTCATGATGTGCATATATAGTCATGATGTGCCCATATATAGTCATGATGTGCATATATAGTCATGATGTGCCCATATATAGTCATAATGTGCATATATAGTCATGATGTGATGTCATCATGGCTGTATTAAGGCATGTCACATGTTTTGTCAAACAATATTATATAATATATAGTTATCTGTAGCTTTGACTGTTTCTCTAGCTTTTTTACTTAAACATTTTATCTTTTGCTTAAAAATTTTGATTTCAACTTACTCATCATTTCTTACTGCATTGGTGTTTTATAATTTTTCCCTTTTTTATTTGTACTGTATATAAATACAATACATAATATATATTGCATATATACATATATATTTATATGTACATATATATTTATAAATAGACGAATAATAGTGCTCAAATTGTAACATGATGTTAAATCATATCAAGGATAACCCTTCAACGAAAAGTTCTTAAATAATATTAATGTATGTAAGCCTACAATATAAGTATATGTATGTATGTTGTGTGAATGCAGCAGATAAATATTTACCAAAACATAACCGAAAAGATAGACTCGAACCTGGAACCTTTTCATACATGGTGAGCACAATAACCATTGAGCCACGAAGTGTTCTATGAATTCAAGTGCCTTTTCATCGCAATATTGACATAGCACGAATGCCGCATGGACTAGACAGAAATATTTTTTCTGTTATTTCTTATTGATTTATTTTTATTTTACTTTTCTTAATGTAAGATTTAGTAAGTATTATATGTTGTTCCTTTGCTGGAATTCTTGAAAAACCAATTGTCCCCATTGTTTGGATCTGGGTTGGAATAATAATATACTTTATAGTTTAAAAATTGTCCCCCATCAAAATTTGAACCCAAATAGACCTACAAGTTGCTCCGTATGTAAGACCCTATAATATTTGTATGAAAATTGGGGTGAAATTTCTGGGGTTTAAAAACATATGAAAAATAGCTATAAGAAAAGAGAATCAGCTAAAGAAAACATGTAATTTTGGCCTAATAATTATAAAAATATTTCTCTAAAACTTTCGTCACTGAGAGTGATTTTTGTGTTTGTGGTGTGTAGTCAGTGATTTTTATGTATTTCTTTGCTTTGTTCTTTGTTTTTGACCCTAATTTTTATGCTTTTGGATGTGTGTTCAGACTCTGAGGTGTTTAACCAGGTCAGTGAGATTGCGTTTATTGCCCATTAAATTTCCAAGTGCTTTCATCATCAATGAAAGTATTGTTGCTGAAATTTCAATTTGAAATTGATAGGTAAATGTTTTTAGGTCAAATTTATATATACTTTTGTAAGGAAAATAGTGTGAGCTCATATACATTAGGAATATCTGGCTCTTATACACATCTAGATGTGTATAAGAGACAGATATATATATATATATATATATTATTGAAGGGAGTTAGCCGTTAACACTGCTGAATAAATATAATATAAATCATCAAAGGTACATATACAGTGTTTAAATAAGGACATGTTGAAAAGCTACAGGGTAGCCTACGGTGTAGGAAGCTAGGTAGAACGGTCACACATGAGTGTTGCACAAATCGAAAGCTCCCCTGGCACAAAGGTCATTTTTAGCTCTGATAGGTCAGTGTTATGGGTTGTTAAACGGTTCAAAGTTACAAAGCATGATATTCCTGAGTATGTTTCGAAAGCCATCCTCTCAGGTAGGCCAGATTTTCTTTTTTTATTTGAACCCTGATGGTCAGAGAGTTAGGTGTGTTATGTCAAAGTTTGCTCTTGAAATTCAATGGTAGTTCCAGTATGTCAGTATTGGTTCAAAGGTCGGCCTCTCGGGTAGGTCAGATTTTTCATTTTTGGTTCAAAGTTGAATAATCCTGATGGGTCAGAGAGATGTGTTATGTCAAAGTTTGCTTCCAGGATTCAACTGTAGTTCCAGTATATCAATATTAGTTCAAAGGTCAACCTTTCAGGTAGGTCAGATTTTTCTTTTTGATTCAAAGTTGAATAACCCTGATGGTCACAGTTTGATATGTCATGTCAAAGTTTGCTCTTAGTATTCAAAGGTAGTACCAGTATGTCAATATTCTGGCTCAAAGGTTAATTAATGATTTGATCTGATTGGTCATTGATGTTAATGTGTCAAATTTATCTGCAGTAGGTCAACAAGTACGGTAGTAGTCAGAGTTTGGTATGTTTAAGAAGATTTTGCTAATGGGTATTTCACATTTAGCAATACATTAGTAGATGTTTGCATTAGCATCTTTCTTGGAAATTTTATCAAATGTATAATGCATACCATTAGTAATTCCAGACACTGTTTCAAGTTAAAGGATGTATTAAATAAATTAATAAATATCTGGATTAATACGATGGACTAGGAAATTTAAGGGAGAAATTAGGACTAAGATAATTATAGTTTGTAATGACACAGGGGTAGCAATATCTTGTGGTATTCATTCTGTATTTAGCCTTCCAAAATCTTTTAGACAAAATAAAAAACATCAAGGAGGCATAATCTGGCATGATTGTTAGTCAAAGATGATAATAAATATTTGAGAAGATTGTAGAGTGTATGTCCCCATCAGGATTTGAGCTATGAGGCCAAGTGGTAAACACCCTTGGATTTTTTAAGACATTTTTTCTTAAGGTATTACATAATATGCAATGAATAATAGGAAATCACATATAGTAACTTTGGTATGGAGGTATATCTCCATTTGTGTTAACTAAAGATAATGATATTGTATGTAACCATCAGGATTCGAACCCAAGACCTTCTGGTTACCGTTTGAATACTTTACCATCTGAGCTGATTGTTTGTATAAAGATGTTCACATTATCTCATTTTATGTGGTACAATTTTGTGATATGCACATTTATGGGCATTGTGATGTCATATTTCACCCAAATATGGGCAAATGACAGCTATTTGTTACTTAAACCTTGATAGTCTGGATAAATATTAATATCACCTTTGAAAGACGATAAAATTGAAATTGAATTTGCCTACATGTATTTCTGGGTTTTTTGGATATAATAACAGTTCTAACAAAATCTCTTTGAATCTGTGAAGTACTTGCGTGCACTGTAATTAGGTTGCAGTACCGTTCATACGTTGAATATGTAAGCATGATGTTGGCATAAGCACGTCTTCTACTCATCTAAATGCTGGTGCTTAAGTTGATGCTTTTGACGGACGATGGACAGTCGTTAAACACTTTTACCAATCCACGGATCAGATTTTAGTACTTTTAAAATGTAATTTCTGAGTCATCACTCGGAGGAATCTGTGCAGAAATAAGCTAATGACACCACACTAGCTAATTTGTATGGTTGCTGGTATACAAGAATATTTATTAGGTGCTTTTTATTAGAAAAATGTTTATGCAATTATTTAATATATATTATATAATATATTATAAAAACAAGCAATGTAGCAAGTGTAAATGGTATTTCCATACAAATCCATGATATTAATTTATATGGTGATGATATTAATGTTACTGAATTTACAAAATCAATGTTTAATATAACTATAAATAAATTAAATAAAAAACAAAATTTTGTTTAAAGAATAGAAGAAAAAAAATTTTTAAATTGCAAGTAATTTCTTTGCTTGATTTATTAAAATATAAGGGTAAAATAATGTACAATTCCCCTTTTATACTATCCAAGACGTAATTAAACAGATTTACATTTCTTCCTTGATATATAAATCAATTGTTCCTAATAGATTAGATTATATGGTCATTAAATAATCTGATTGCTTTGCTGCGCATGGCAAACAGTCGTAAAAACCACCATATGTATCAATTGTGTTAAAGTCAACATAAAGCCTCTTCAAGCATGGAAGTAATTTACTGCTTTATAATTGTCTCAATTTGAAAATGAATTCTTTTTCTAAAAATAAAATGTTTGTCATCTGAGCTTTTTGATAATGATTAATTTTCAGTCAATTTCTATTACGATTATGATAATTATGATTATTTTTTATTATGGTCTTCCTGATCAGTGCTGGAGAAAGTGCACGACCGCGGTTGGAGCCATTGGCCTTTACCCTGGAGGCATTTCAATGGCATTTTTTTTTTTTTTTTTTTTGACACATCGCAATTTAATGCATAATTAAATTTAATATTTTTGCTTGCTCCAAACCACTAAATGTACTACTGTTTGGTTATAATAGTGTGAAGTTAACATTTGGTCCTGGCGGCGTTTCATCAAGTTAATTTTTATGGTTGGAGGCACAAAAATATGTTTTCCAAGCCTGATCATGATGATTACCACTAAACTGGAGCAGTAAAGCCAGATGGGCATTATGTTGCCCTATGGTTGACCACTAAAATGGAGAAGTAAAGCCAGGCGGGCATTATGTTGCCCGATGGTTGACCTCTAAACTTGAGCAGTAAAGCCAGGCGGGCATTATGTTGCCCGATGGTTGACCACTGAACTGGAGCAGTAAAGCCAGGCGGGCATTATGTTGCCCGATGGTTGACCACTGAACTGGAGCAGTAAAGCCAGGCAGGCATTATGTTGCCCGATGGTTGGCCACTAAACTGGAGCAGTAAAGCCAGGCGGGCATTATGTTGCCCGATGGTTGGCCACTAAACTGGAGCAGTAAAGCCAGGCGGGCATTATGTTGCCCGATGGTTGACCACTAAACTGGAGCAGTAAAGCCAGGCGGGCATTATGTTGCCCTATGGTTGGCCACTGAACTGGAGCAGTAAAGCCAGGCGGGCATTATGTTGCCCGATGGTTGGCCACTAAACTGGAGCAGTAAAGCCAGGCGGGCATTATGTTGCCTGATGGTTGGCCACTGAACTTGAGCAGTAAAGCCAATCGGGCATTTTGTTGCTCGATCGTTGACCACTAAACTGGAGCAGTAAAGCCAGGCGGGCATTATGTTGCCCGATGGTTGACCACTAAACTTGAGCAGTAAAGCCAGACGGGCATTATGTTGCCCGATGGTTGACCACTAAACTGGAGCAGTAAAGCCAGGCGGGCATTATATTGCCTGATGGTTGACCACTAAACTGGAGCAGTAAAGAGAGGAGGGCATTATGTTGCCCGATGGTTGACCACTGAACTTGAGCAGTAAAGCCAGACGGGCATTATATTGCCCGATGGTTGACCACTAAACTGGAGCAGTAAAGCCAGGCGGGCATTATGTTGCCCGATGGTTGACCACTAAACTGGAGCAGTAAAGCCAGGCGGGCATTATGTTGCCCGATGGTTGACCACTAAACTGGAGCAGTAAAGCCGGGCGGGCATTATGTTGCCCGATGGTTGACCACTAAACTGGAGCAGTAAAGCCAGGCGGGCATTATGTTGCCCGATGGTTGGCCACTGAACTTGAGCAGTAAAGCCAGGCGGGCATTATGTTGCTCGATGGTTGACCACTAAACTGGAGCAGTAAAGCCAAGCGGGCATTATGTTGCCCAATGGTTGACCACTAAACTTGAGCAGTAAAGCCAGGCGGGCATTATGTTGCCCGATGGTTGACCACTAAACTGGACCAGTAAAGCCAGACGGGCATTATGTTGCCCGATGGTTGACCACTAAACTGGAGCAGTAAAGCCAGGTGGGCATTATGTTGCCCGATGGTTGACCACTAAACTGGAGCAGTAATGCCAGGCGGGCATTATGTTGCCTGATGGTTGACCACTAAACTGGAGCAGTAAAGCCAGGCAGGCATTATGTTGCCCGATGATTGACCACTGAACTGGAGCAGTAAAGCCAGGCGGGCATTATGTTGCCCGATGGTTGACCTGTGCGTATTTGCCCATGCTCTATGTGACCGCTTACTCAACGCAATTCTCCTCCCCTGACCTTTGGTGTCAATCTGAGTGGATATTGTTGAAAACAATCTGTCATATTTAGTGTCATGGCATTTCATGGGCATAGGTTGGGTTGGGGAAGTTTCACTAAGTGGGTTGAAATGCTAAAATGAGGATTAGGTTTTCATTGAATTTTAAGTTCCTCTGAGATTTAATCCTACGTTCTCATATTTTTCTATTTTAAAAGTTACCTTGTCGAAAAATTATCTTTTTATAATTTTAACTGTCACATGTTCGAAAAGTCCTTTTAATTTTTTACTCTGTGTTTATATTAAGTTTATGTTTAGATGTTTTTGCAATTTTTAGAATAAATAAAGTTATGAATGAATGAATGAATGAATTGAAGACATCTTTCATGTTTCAATCTCATCAAATGATGAAGTAAATTACAACCTTTTCCTAATGCAGTGGCTATGGTTACATCAGTTTTAAACTGATTTCTAATTCTGATTGGATGTTGTTGTATGTATGGATTGGATTAGGCCAGTAACATCCAATCAGGAATTAGAAAATGGATACCGTAATTTTTACGCAGGCCCGATTAAATTCTGTAGCAGGTAGGATGGGACATGCAAGACAGCATATTAATATTAAGGACCAGGTATGTACATGCTTTACTGTTTCTTGATATGCCCTGTAAAGACTTGGTACTGTACCAATTCTTTAGCTATATAGTATGTCATAGTTGTGTTGTAACAGTTCCTGTTTCAATTTTTATACATCCTTGGTGAATGTAACAACATTCTTTAAAGACATTATAATATTCCTATGCTTTTTGAAAAAAACAAAATCATTATTAGTTATAATAATATTCATAGTCAGAATGAGGTGAAGGCCAAACATTGACCTCTATATTCAATGATCCAATAAATATATAATAAAGTAGCTTCTGGCAAAACTGGAATTTCAGTGAGATAAAGATCAATTGTAGTTCCATTTTCAAACTAGAGTAGCCTATTCATTATTTAACAGGTGACAACTTTCCACCCGAATCATATACCTATGAATCTAATCAAGATATTAGGATTAGTCCAATCCCTGTTAATCCCAATTAATACCTCAAATTAATCTCATAACTTAAAATCAGGTCTCAATCCCAAAGACTTAATAGGCTTAATGGCACTTTCGACTCCATTTACACTTAAGGAAAAAGCCTATCCCAATTATAAATGTAGATGATGTCTTAAAGAGCACCAGTGTTCATAAGAATAAACATTGTAATTACATGTGTGTCAAGTCTTAAGAATTAGCCGTATTAGAGATTTGCATCAAGTTATAGATTTTAGCAGTGATAAAGTCAGAACTATGATCTGTATTGATATGCACACAGTATATTCTATCTGTCAAGGTTTATTTCAGAAATTTCACAGTATTTATATCTAACATGAAATTGGTCGCCAGTATCGTGCAAATTTCCTGTTTAGTAACATTATATGTTGCTCTTCATCCGTGATTGCACATACACCCTGTATTTGGTTTTAATAATAATTTATTTCCTCCAAATTTACAAAATCATTCGAAAAAGAAAGAGGAGGGGGTCAGAACAAAGGAGGAACAAGTTCCTATACCCGATGGTTTTGTCTGCCTAGATATAAGTGACTCAATAAAAAAGAAGAAAATTTTTCATAAATATTTAAAGATATTAGTGCCTCATCAGGTACTGTCCAAGATATATACGTAATGTGTACTACAATCCATCATTTTGTGTTACAGTAAATCATGAAATGTTCTCCACAAAATTTAACCTGTCTATTGCACAAAACTGTTGATTTGCAAGTATAATTGAATTTGATTTTATACATGTATCTCTTTAAGATTTGAAAATATTACCTAGTGGAGGATTTATTTCGGTTAAACCATAATGATTTGCTTTTATGCTGACTGTTAATATGTCCTGATATAGATGTACTGTAAGCTATTTGGCTACAAGTAGAATACAGTTATGATGATGATAGAAGTAATCCAATCTTCATAAATGATAATTTAATTTGCAGTCATTTAAAATCAAAGCAGCATTCAAAGTGAAATAGATCCACAGACTCATTATTATGCTTCCTTATTATTCATTGCAAATTTTGATTTGAATATTGTACCTCTTTATACCCATATATTTGTATATGTATTATGTAATACCCTGAGAAATAATGTCCTGCTTTGAAAATTCAAGGGTGTACGGCATACTACTTGGCCTCATATCTCAGTTGGTTGAGGGTCTGAATGGTAATCGGAAGGTCTCAGTTCAAATCCTGATAGGAAACATACGTTTTAGAATTTATAGCTTAATTGAGCCTAATGGGAGTAATACATAATAATGACTTTGTTATGCTGGTCTCTGTAAGTAAGATCACATGACCTAAAATATTGTAGAGCAACATTCATATATTCATAGAACTAGAAATTGTGAAGTGCTTCGAAGTACAACTGCATATAAATGTTCTTCGAACAAAATTATTTATGCGAGTCAAGTGAAAATAA
>NW_022683923.1:201788-208244 GCF_011630105.1 Anneissia japonica | reverse complement strand
GCTGCGAAGTACAACTGCATATAAATGTTCTTCGAACAAAATTATTTATACGAGTCAAGTGAAAATAATGAATAATAAAAATATAACAAATAATATGAGACACGACCCATTGTCTATATTAGAACACTGACGAGCTGACATCAGAAACATAGTAAAAACGAGTGTTGGTACCCTGTTTGCCAGTCTACAACAAGCGTCGCCTAAATGTAATAATTAGCACGCTGAAATAGGCTAGAGTAAATAGGTTTGAATGGGTTCCTAAATAATATTGGCCTCAAAATATTGTGGCTGAGACATGGGCCGATTAAATGTAGAAATAGGAAACCTAGAAATATAGTAAAAATGCTGAATAGTAATACTCGAGCATCGCCACATGCGGACGTTGGTTAGTCTACAAACGTCGCCTAAAGTAATTGATTTTACCCGGCAGAACGAAAGAAGGAAACTCCGCTTTTCAGTCGTTTAGGCCCTTGTTTTTTGACAAACATTGCTGTCAAGAATATGAATTGGCTGCTTCGTAGCAAATATATGGAATTGGGTTTTTCTAAAGTTGGTTATTTGTTGCAAAGCATTTTAGGAATATATTTTTTATTGTTATATTAAATATAATTTGCCATCATCATCATCATTGTACTATTATTGTTATTGATCTTATTTAAGATGATGAGATCTTACCAGTATGTATAATATGCATTACTTATATTATAATATATATATTTATAATATAATGTATAATTGTTATTTAATGTTACATATCGAAATGCATGTTAGCATTTGTATCGTTTGTTTTTTTTGGATTTGATTGACGGTGTCTATCCATCATGTTTGCTTTTAGATGGTGATTTTTTTTTTGTTTCTTGAGGAGAATAATCAAAATGGAATCCATTCTAAAAAGCAGTATCAATTTACAAGCAGAGAAGTGTTTACTAAGAAGTATCATCAATCACACGATGTAGGCCTAGCATTCATTAGGCTGTGGACTGTCAGAGGAAATCTCTCTTCAGCATGTGGTGATGGAATATGGATGGATGGCTAGGCTATTTCAGTTCACAAACTGTTCAAGCATCAGGCTCTGTTATAAGGAAATGTTAATGTACTCTAGAAGTGCTGATGTAATTGTGTTCACTTTCTGTCGATGGGATCTGTTCTAGCTCTTCGTTAATATTAAAAAAAAATATGGGACTGTTACCAAGTTATGTTTTCGTTGTCCGATATTTGATCGTTGACACAACTCTGCTTGATATATTAATTTAGCTGCAGTACTTAGTTAACAGCAGACATTTTTTGCCAATTATCTGTCACATGAGACATGAATTGCTTTTAGTGTAACTCTTAGGTTTAGAAATTTAGAGATGTCTTTAAATTAATAAAAAAGTAAAAAGCCATGTTTTTTTATTCCAACATTTCCAGTATAATTTCCATTAACTTTATTGTTTTAGTATGTTTGCAACAAATTTGTTAATGTGTGTTATAAAACACAGTAATATCTATTTAGAAATTCAGCAGACATGAATCCAGTAGATGAATTTATGTAGACAAACATGCATGGGTAGTTTAATACTAATTTACTAAAATTCTGGAAAAGAAATAGATTTTCAATTAAAGTCTCCAATTAAAGACTACCTCCATTAAAGACCACATTTCTGCAGCCAGTTGAATGCCTATCAAGTATCATAATTGTTCTTAAATTTAAGATTCCCTCTATTTAGAGACCAAAGACCATTGTTTTGGCAGACTAAAGACCATGGCATTGGTGGTCCCAAATGAAAATTTTCCCTCCAATTAAAGGCCATTATAAAATAAATAATGATGTTAATTGCTAGTTTTCGTTTGTAAACGCTTTACATTTTTGGACTTGAAAGTCATAAACTAAACTGCAAAGTCCATCTTTCTACAGTACACATCTAAAATGTGTAAAATCTGAGAGCTTTCAGGAGGTGAAGCTCTCTGGACCTCTACCAGGGCTCCTAATTAATCCATCTGTCTATCAATGGTGGGGATATCCCTCCCCCTCCCAAATCCTTCCCTCAGTTTTATGACACTCTGTTGGAATTTCTCCAAAATTTTCAGTCCTAAGTTTTCATTGCTAAATGTTGACATCTATGCAAGCAAGCAATCCCCAGTACTGTCAGTAGAAAGATCTTGATTTATATCGTCTTTATTTGAGCTCAGTAAAGTGTTGACCTGTGCAGGGAGTATTAAACGTATTAAACTGAAAAACAATGGATCTGCCCCTCCATCCATGCTTCCAGATGTTTTTTGCAAACTCTAAGTAACCCGAAGGACTAGCAGAAATTTCAATCCCCCAGCTAATCATACTATGACAGAACTATAATGCCAGCCTTTAATGCAGTGGTTGTAAATTGGTAAATACCCCTGGAAAGAACGTGTAGCTCTGTGCCTTTGTGTCCTCTGTCTTGATTCTAGCCCACCCCCTCTCCCTTTTTTTTAATATCAATGTAGACTATTCTTAGTGTAAATTTATTTTTGCTTTACTAATGTATTCTGATATATTAAATTTGTGCGTATTTTCATTTCATTTCTCTGATACCAAAATGCACTTTAAATATCGAACTTTAAATCCATGCCCATTTAAAATTTGTATTTTTTCTCACTTCATTTTTACATTTTGGCGATCGTTACTTTAGATTCTTAGCGTATTTTTTCTTGACTAATGACCGACAAATCCATATGGATAGGTGTTATTGACATGCTGTACATTAAGTCTCATGTCCTCGCCAATAACCAGATGGATTTTAGTGGTTATGCATCATAACCTAACAGAAAAACATCTAATCGTAAGCCACCTTGAACAAGTTGAACCTGGTTGAACATACTGTTTGTTGTCTCGCCACAAACTATGATAATATTATTCATCAGAAAGTAATGAAAAAAAAGAAGACGGTACACATGTCAAATCTTGCCACTGAAACATGTGAGAGTACAAATGGAATTAAACCAGTGACCAAATTTCTGAAAATATCTACACAAAGAAATGCAAACACAGTGGGTATCACCAGTTTAACTGACTGAGCTATTTGCTGATCTAAATTAATAAAAATATAAGTACAGTAGCGTAATCAGCTATGAGTCTCTCACTAGCTAAACCCAGGGGCCCCAGGCCTTAAAAGGCCCTGGGATATTTATCTGCATCTTTGCCACATACATTATGGCCTAGCAGAGTTTTTTAAAGGGGAACTAACATGTAAAAATATACATCAAAATACTTCCATATAACGTCAAATACGCTGAAGCGGGCCTCTTTGTTGTGCCACTGTACTTTATTTATTTATGTGTTTTTTTGTTTATTATTTATTCATTTGTTTGTTTATTCATTTATTTACTGTATTTATTCGTTTATATATTTATTTTTGTATATTTATTTACTGTATTTATTTATTTTTATTTATTTATTTATTTATATCAGCAATGTTTTGTTAGGGTGGTCCACCTATTGGTAGCTGATCATTTGGGAGTCGTAATACATACAGTACATTATAGTACTATTTATATGATATAATACTAATAATTCCTTTTAAATTGATACTAAAGAAATACAATATTGAAGATTGATGAGCATATATATTATTCATAAAAGATTGAATACTAAACATTATTAAAAAGCAAGCATTGCCAGAAGGGACTGTATAATGGCCAGGTTGAGTCTACATAGCGTTACTACATGATTGCTTTCATATGTCAAGGTAACTCCAATCAATTCCTTGATCAATAATTGATTAATGTAACTCATATTTTACTTACTTTGCTCATTGTCAATTATTAATAAAGGTACCCAGTAATGTCTATACTTCAATACCAGACATGGTTGTGCATCTAAAAATGGGGTGTGTAAAATGAAATGGTAGCTCAGAGTAATTCCTCCTTTAAATTCCAAATATCTTCTAATATCCTTGTAAACATGGATGAATTTTAGACAGAAAAGTGGGGAATTATATACTGTAAACTATTTTCCCAGGCTCATATCCCCAGTTTTAACTATCAAAATAAACATTTTGCAAAAACATGTTTCCCCTAAATACCTGGGAAGCTTGCAATAAACCAAATCATTCATCCCCATAATCAACTGTGGTTTACAGATAGTAAAGAATGGGAGATATACAATAGTTGGCTCAAAAGCCTAGCTCTGAATCTTGAAGTGGCCAACTTATCACCAAGAATAAACAATAAAAGAAGTGAATAGTTTGATTGTCTGATAATCCATTCATCTATAGTACCATTTAACCTCAAATCTGTGTATATAATTAACCTGATAATGCTATATAAAAAAACACTGAACTGTACATTCAATGCTGTTAGTCTTGGTTCAAGATTCATTCACTGGTCCTCTGCATTTATCTAAAGTATAGATAATACTATTTGTATTAAACAAATTAAACTTTGGACTGCTCATTTAAATGCATCGAATAAGTTTGAGGGAGAAGTAAAGGTACATAAAAACAAATAATTATTTTATAGTACTAGTATGATGAAAATAAAAAGGGGGAAAATAAATAAACAAAACCATTAAAAAAAACAGTACATATGCAGGTGTATAATATACATAGAAAAATGTTTGCACAAGTAAATGAATAAAAAGAAAACTGTAGGGGTGTAGTTTCACTCTAAGTGGATGGTATTGATAGCTAGCTACCAAGGTATAGGCTACACTTTGAATGGATGTATTAGCAACTGACAGGGTAGAGCACATCCAAATTAACACTAACATCTTCCAGGAATGTTAATTGTGAATTTTATTGCAGCAACATGTTTTGTCTTGGCAGCAATTTTAATGAAAGTGTAGCTTTTGAGAGATGAAATGTAACAGTGCTATTTTAATTGCTTAGTTTATGAACACAAACCTCATTATTACAACCAGGATAAGCGATCAGTTTGAGAAACCTCCATGAATCGCTAATATACAGCTTGCAAAAGGTTTTAAAATATAACAGCTGTCCCATTGGCTTATCTAGTAGATTTGTCATTTTCCAACTTGCATTTTAATATTTTTGCTGTAAAGATACTAGAATGAACTATAAAAGAAATACAAAAGTTATGTGCATATTAGAAAATTGAGAAGGGATATATTAAGGAAGAACATTTTTGGGAGAGAAAAAACATTGACAGAGAGGAAACTTTGTGGAAAGAAGCTTTCTAGGGAATGGGAAGCTGTGTAAGGAAGGAAAGCATTATAATTTAGGAAAGCATTATAATCTAGAAAAGCATTGCTTCTTATTCTGTATTATTATGTTAAGATATTTAAATTTTTTTTTAATTATTAATTATATACTTTTTATGTACTGTTTTTAATATAACAGTAATAATGATAATAATAATAATATTATTAATAATAATAATAATAATAATAGATATAATAATTATATACTTTTTGTGTACTACTTTTAATATAACAGTAATAATAATAATAATAATAATAATAATAAATAATAACAATAATTATAGCAGTAATAATAATAATAGTAATAATAATAATAAATAAATAATAATAATTATAGCAGTAATAATAATAATAATAACATTAATTATAGCAGTAATAATAATAATAATAATAATAATAATAATAATAATAATAATAATAATAGAATAATAATAATGTAAACTCCCTGTGTAATAAGTGAACTAAATTCTAGGGTAGAAGGTTAGGTTTACAATCCTTTATCAGTGGAATTTTTTTAGAAATGAAATGTAATTCTTTTTTTTAGGGTTGCCAAAAATTGCTTGAGCTCCGCTCTTGTTTGACCAACCCTTCATTTATAGTTTTTTGTATACTGTATTATGCAGTTACCGTATATAATGATCATGAAAAAATGATAAACTGAAACCGAATATAGGATTCTAAAAAACAAATATTCACACTGCCATCCAGCAAACCTTATGTATTGATTGTATGCAGCTTTTGTGTTCTGTTCTCACTTCAGTAGATGATGAATGAAACTCACATGTCTTCGAAATTAAACTGTCTTTATAGATATAGGTTTCATTATGTAGGTTGGTCTTGAGTATTGTGTGGATGACAAACATTTGTGGTCTGTTCACAACATAACAGATCCTCTATACAAAAAGCAACTTATTCTCTATTAAAAACAACTGTAATAAAAATAATAATAGTAATAGTGTAGTTTTATATAGCGCACAAATCCAAATGTAAGATGCTCAGGGCGCTTGAAATGTGGACTAGGAACTCGATCAATGACTTTCTTCGCCCCTAAGGGCCCCTTCGTGTCTGTGCTACCCGTAACCCGGTACCAGCAACTCTCGTCGTCCACCACAGTGGCTGTCTGTTCCAGTACACTGGGGTATCCCCCTACTTGTCTCGAAGGATGTACTGGGTTCTTTATAGTGCACACGAGCCATTGTATACACTGGGCCTACAAGTAATAAAAAGAAACACTCCCCCAATGAAGACACCATACTTGTTGCACTACTTATGAAAATCAA
>NW_022683923.1:199881-201465 GCF_011630105.1 Anneissia japonica | reverse complement strand
TATATGTATGTATGTATGTATATATATATGTATATGTATATGTATATATAATATATAATATATACATTTATATATATATAATATATTTACCTTTATCAGATAGAATAAATTTATTTTTTATATATAATGTAAGAGAGATTTTTGTCACTTGATTCACATGGGTAGACATTATTTATTATTAACTTATTAAACTATAAAGTAGTTTCCAGTCTGGATAAGAAACTGCTTTAGTACAGAGCTAATTATAATACAAAGTATATGTACACTGGATTTAACAGTTCATTTCATTGTCAAACGATGAATACAATCTTCAGGTCTAAATGAACAAGATATTGTACTGTAAAATATATACTGTACACTAGATTAAAATAATTAAGTTAATTCACATAAACTCCATAACTTGCACATAAATATGAAATAATGAACTACAGTAGGTTTTTGACTGCGAAAATCAACGAGTTGATATGTGTTCAGATCTTGAGTTTAGCTTTATTGTGGATACTGTCCCGATTTCTGGTAGACTCCTGTAACTTATGGGAGACTGGCGTCCCTTGCATTGTTAGACCAATCACCTAGGATGTCAATCTCAGTGGCGTATCCAAGGGGGGGGGGTTGATGCTTTCTCAACTTTCCTTTATTGACGTTCATCAAAACAGAGTTATATCATGGTCAAATCGTTTTGTTTATTATGGTATTATCTCACTTCTTAAATACTGCGTTCAAGAGATATACTTTAACATATCTGTCACGGTTAACGTGTGTTTGGGAATCTAAGAAGCAATATTTTTCAGGTGGCGTGGCCACCGAAAACAAATTCCATGCCCCCTCATAATTTGGTCGTGCCCCCTCATAATTTGGTCGTGCCCAGCCCCCCCACCCCATTTTAATACTGCTAGATACGCCACTGGTCAATCTTTGTGTTGGTGGATACCCTAGAATTAGACACATTTCTCTTTTCTTGATGGCTGTGCGTTATAGCTCTTATGAACAAGTCTCTTTTTTAAGCTTTGGTGATTGTACTTGTTTTTTATTGTAATTTAAATTCTGACATTTGTTAAACTGACGATTAGAATGCAACGTCAACTGCTTTCCATTAATAAGTCTCATATTAATTGAGTGTGCTTCACCACTCTATAAGCATCGTTATATAGTAATAATAGCTTATTGGATGGAAAAAAAATAGAAAAACCTAACCAAGAGAAGAAAAATAAGTGCCAGTATGAGTTCCAATCCATATATTATACTGTAGTAGAATACTAAAGGTCTGTCCAGACTGTCACATTGTTTTTGAAAAGAAACATGTGACATACCTAAATATGGTCATGATGACATCACATCATGACCATATATGGGCACATCATGACCATATATGGGCATACAACAGATTTTAGTCAAAGAAAATTTGATAATCTGGACAGAGCTTTAGGGATGAATTCATGAGAATGAATATTAAGAAGGTTTACTTAGAAGTCATTAATTATGGATGAATCTAATGCATGCACGCATTATAAATTTATGGTACATGCATATATACATGCATAATATATATGTAAGTATATATTCATATGTATATATATATATATG
>NW_022683923.1:187575-199424 GCF_011630105.1 Anneissia japonica | reverse complement strand
ATATATATGTAATCTCCATCAATCACTTGATTTAGGCCTAGTACTAAGTTGAGGCAAGTCATGTCAAAACACATGCCAGCCTTTTTTTCCTTTGGGGCCTATTCCAATTTGATTCAAAGCTTTGTGTATGATCCGCGCTTCTGATATGACCGTTACGTTATTAGCCAGATTATGCATAAAATGTTCAGTGCTTGGAAACTAGACACTAGAGATATGAATTTTGGAAGGTACAAAGTTGATGTTTGAAGACGACATTAGTAATAGCTTGGACTGTAGGCCTTGCTCTGTCAATTTACAGAAGTAAGTCTGAATCTATTGCATCATCATAAATGCACCAGAAGATGTACACATGACATACATAGTATGATAATGAATACTAATACTATTGTATTAACATCTAGTACTAAAAGTTGTACAGTATGTTTTCAAGAGAGAAAGCTATATTTAATTAATGGTTATGCAACTGTATCCTTTAGTTACAATTCAAATAAACCTGGTTTGTTTGAACATATTAATTTTAATACTTTCATATTTTTAGTGTTTAGATTATATTTATAATTGCTAATATAATCAACCACTTTATTTAAGAGGAAATATCAAATCAATCTTGTGACCAAAAAGGTTACATAAAAGGTTGTTTTTCTGGAGAAAATATTCGTTTTATTAATGATATTCTGTACTACACATCAGAAGAAATATAGGGGGCTATTCTGTCATTTGATTTTCGAAAAGCATTTGACTTTGTCAGGTGAGATTTTATGTTCAGTGTCTTAAAAAAGTTTAAATTTGGTGAGGGTTTTTGCAACTGGATCAGAACAATTTCCAATAAAACAGAGTGTGTAATTGTTAATAATGGATGGATTTCTGAAGGCTTTGAAATTAATAGTGGAATAAAGCAAGGTTGCCCCTTGTCTGCTTTACTTTTTATTTTTGTTGTAGAAATTATGGCCTGTAACATAAGAGATGATTTAGAGTATAAAGGAATACCGCTGCCGTCCAGTACAAACATTGAAGAGGCTTGTATAGCACAGCTTGCAGACGATACAGTTCTGGTTGGTGGAAATAGTAATAGTATTGAAAGGGGTCTATGCATTGTTGACAACTTTGGTAAAGTTTCGGGCATGAAACTAAATAAAAGTAAAACAAATGCAATCTGGATTGGAAAATGGAGAAAAAGATCTGACAAACCACAAGGTCTAAATTGGACCAAAGAACCTATCAAAATATTAGGTATACATGTCGGATATGACAAAACAAAATGTAAAGAATTACATTTGGCCGATAAATTACTTAGTCTAGAAAGATTGCTTAACTCCTGGAAAGGCAGAAATCTTATGTTTTTTGGAAAAGTTACAATTTTAAAGAGTTTAGCATTTTCTAAATTAACTTATAATGCTTCTATAATCAATGTACCAGATGTTATTTTACGGGTTAATAAATTAATGTATAATTTTCCATATTTTCGCAAATTGGGTATTGGGGAATTAATATTCAATATGTCAAACATTACCTTAAGAAATGTAACATTTTCTCACAAAATGCCACCATTTTATTTTAACGTTATTAAGTGTTGTACTGAACTGAATGCATATAATTGTTTTACAGTAGATGATTACAAAGAAATCCTTAAACAAAATCTTTGGGGAAACAAATTGATTTGTCAAATAACAAGTCACTATGGTTCAGGCATGGTTAGATTTGAATTTTAAACGAATCAAAAATATTGTTATAAAAAATTGATTAATGACGTCCAATGAAATTTTAAATAAGTTAGTTGATAAAAGAAACTGGCTTAGTGAATACGCCTTGTTAATACAAGCTATTCCAAAAGAGTGGTTGTACGTCATAAGACATTACAATGGTATTAGCAATGATGATTTCGTGATGACTGATGAATATGAAAGTATAGGTAAAATGAAAACAAAAGCCTTGATTCAAAACTATTTCATAATGAAGCTACTATGTACAAGATTTTTCATGACAATGCACCTTCATACCTTTGGGATAGATTCATATTAAAAGAACCACAGTATAACACAAGATCAGCAGATATCTTATATTTAGAAAAACCAAAAACTGAATACAAAAAAAAAAGAGTTTTACCTACTGTGGTGCTATGCTGTGGAATAAACTTAATGACAATGTTAGAAATGCACCAAGTCTAGTCAAATTCAAACAGTTACTTTATCTTGAGTATACAATTTCACTCTGTTTGCTCACCTTGTATATACTGTAAAATGATTTTTTTTGTATTTATGTATTGTGTTTCTTGACCTTCTGTTCTTGATACTTAACTACTACATAAGAAGGTATAATGCATGCTCCGGGTGTTGAGATGCGTGCCATCGGGTTTGGGATTCAGTGTTTCGGCATTGATTTTGTCATCATCAGGCATAATGATGACATGATTGATGTCGGAATGTTGGGTCCAGGCGCGCTGGTGTGCATTTGGTTACTTGGAGTGTGTATTATACTTTCTTATCTGAGATTTTTTACTACATTGTTTTGCATTTATAGTTTTATACTACTTATATTTATACGGCCTTGCATGGCCTTGATGAAAAGCACCCATGGGTGGATCAAGTTTTACTCTGTTGAAATAAAGTATTTATTATTATTATTATTCATGTTTTGTTGATAAAATGTTTATCCCACCCTATGTTGAAAGTAAATAGGATCTATTTATTGGAGAAAAAATAAACTGGTCTAAGGTCTGGATCAGAAAAATAAAGGAAGAAAAAAAATAGAAAATATGCACAACTAAATTATAAATTGTTAAACAAAATCTCCCCAACAAATAGGCAATTGTATAAATGGAAGTTAAAACACACTAGCCTGGTTCACGTCGAACTTTATCTAGATATACCCGTCTTGAAACATGATACGATAATCCCCTAATTGCGTTCGATGCCAAGTTAGAGTGAGATAAACAGCCAGCCAGTTTCAGGCCGTTGACGTTACACGGTGGGAATGGTTGTTTAATAAAACATCTACTGTATTTTACGAACCTCTAGTACCAAGTGGTATTCGTTCAAAAAAATTGTAAACTACTGTAGAGAAGGTGCGAGTTTCCACTACCTAACCTAGCCGACCAGTACAAACCAACCACAGTGCAGCAACGTGTTCTATCGCAATATAAGTAGTAGATTCTCTAGGCCCTAGCTAAATTTACCTTCAATAAAAAACGAATTATTTTAATCGCTATCTAGCATTCTTCAATTTAACAAAATATTGTTTTAATTTTCATTTCATTTTCACTTTATGGACCTTTCTGTCCTGTTTTGTAGTTTTTAGATCGCTCAATTTTGTTGTTTTGCACTTCGCGAAAATCTAGCTTCGCGGTGTCAAATAAGTTGCTGACTTCCAGTCTTCCACACACTTTTTTATTCCGTCATCGTAAACATGTGCGTTCATTTTAACGACTATTATAGCAGAAATGGAAAAGATCGAATTGTCAATAAATAAATACAACAAATCTGATTTTATTATTAAGAAAAATATACATTATCACTTTAAAAAAACGTACGCAATTGGACTTTTTAACATTATTACTTGGTCGATGATGCAAAGGTCGTTGGAATATCGACTATTCGTAAAACGGACGTTTGCTGGGTTTTTACCCATAATATTACAAATAATTTCTGAAAACCAGACTAATGAGACTACTTCGATGCTGTTGTTAGCATTGTTGGAGTATGTTGTTGCCAGCCAGAAGATGATTAGATGCCTACGTTACGTAATCGTGTCCTTGTAATCCGAGCCGACTTTACCGTTAAGCAAGTTAATTTACCATTATTCTAGTAAAGTTAAGTCAGTTAACTTAGGTGACTTAATTCCTTTATCTAGCTATAATTGAGTGGTTCACGTCGAACTTTTAACTAGTTAAGTGGATCTATATCTAGATAAAAGTTCGACGTGAACCAGGCTACTGACACATGTGATACGTGTGGAGCAGTCAAAGATGAAAAACACATGTTTTTTGAATGTTTGAAAAATAGAATATCATGGGAAAAGATAGAGAATCTATTTGAGAAGCTTGACAATAGTCAATCTTCTTTTAAAGAATTATTAATAGGCTGTGATAGCAGAATTAAAAATGAAATATATTCCATTGCAGTATTTGCTATATACAAAATTAAAATTCTAACAGAGCTAGGTAAGCCAGTTTGTAAAAATGCATGGATTATATTTAGGAATTATTTAAAAGAAAATAATTATGAATGGAACGTTATACTTTAATGAGTTTTATTTTGAATAATTGGGATTAAATGGTAAAGTATTTAAAAGTATATTAAATTAAGTAAGAGTTATATTATCATAAATATAAAAAAAAAATATGAAAAGAAACAATGGAATAAGGTTTGGTAACCACACAAGAAAAACAAATATATACATATTTAAAAGTATATATACAGCAATGTAGTAAAGTTTAGTTTAAACACTTTAGATTGTAAGCTCAATATACTGGTTGATGTCTTACTTATGCTAAGGTCATAGTGTATGCATGACTTTGTTGTGTAATTAATATTAATATTACAGCAGTCCGAGCTTCGTGAATAAAAACTGGGGAAAAAGGTGTAAAAAAGGGCGGTTACACCCCTTTTTCTCCCAGTTTTTAAATATTCAAAAATCTGTATCTCATTCACCATTCCCCAGTTTCTCAACAGACAACTTTTTTCTGTCTTAGAATAATCAGTGCTACAACATATAAAAAAACTTTTTTTCCTCCGGAGCCCGACTTTAAAGCCCAATGCCTTATATGCCGATACAGATGTCCCTTAAGCTGGGCACTCACTGTGACGATGGTTGTTGGTCGCCGTGATTCTACGAAGAATTGAACACTTTGATGTATGCGCAACGGGTCTTTGTTAATGACGACTGTACAGACTGCCACCGACAATAAGCAGACGGCCTCGCGTCATCTTGCGCTCACAGGAAGCGGAGTTGGATTTGTCAACCAACGACTGTACGGCCATCATACGATGCAGTAATTGCCTTATAAAACCGCTACCCTATGTTTCTTCATACTACACATACGGTTCTTGTATGTACACAGTCACTATAACAACTCCCTGAGTAAATTAACCTCACTGCACTGTACTATAGTAGGCATACCATAGTATTAATCTATATGGAGTTTTCCCTTGTGTTGTTTTCAATCTTTAGCAATATGGTTGTTTAGACCATTATCAAGATAAATGGTGTTAGTTTAACATTGAGTATTGATTGCATTAGCATAAAAGTAATAAGTACTGTACTTAATGTCTTTCACACCTTTAAACATAATAAGGTACTAAGACTACAAAAGCAGTGTTGGCGCCAGGATTTTCCCCACGGGATCTCCTGTTCCCAATTGAAGCACAAGAGGGTAGTACCAGGGAAAACCCCGACCCCATTGGATGGGTCTGGGAGAGAGGTAAATCCCCAGAAGATTGCTAGTTTAGTAGTTGGAAGGCCGATTTATTCAATATTAGAGCCTTACAATCTGTAAAAATTACATAGAGTTTGGTTTTCTATCTGGCAAATTGTTTGTTCTCCAAGAGAGGGGCCACTTTTTCAGATAAAGGGCCCTGACTCCCACCCTTGACCCTCCACTGGTACCACAACTTATATACTAAAACATCTATTATGTTTTGTGCCAGCTAGGTTTGCTTTACATATTATAATTAACATCTCGACGAAATTTGATTGACAGATAAACCTACTAATCGGCGAGCGTCATTTAGTCACGTGATCAAACACTTTTTCTCGGACATTTTAATTTCCTTAGACAGCTGGTTTAAACGCGAAACATACGTGAGCCTAGGCCTAGATGTCTATGCTTGGTGATAGATACCCAGATTTACACGAGCAGTGCGCATCAGTGACTTGGCCTTTGCCGACAATAAGGTTGACTGAATGCGGCTTTTCCCTCTTCCTTTGGGAGCAAAATACAGAGGCTTCAAGTTTTTACAACAATTTCCCCACCATGTTCCATGAAACACTATGAATATATGATTCATTTGCATACCGCCTACCCTGAATTCTCTTTCTTAAAGAAGGTTGATAGCAAAGAAAATCTTCGCCAACTCTGTAAGTCTAGCCACCATTGTCTAAGGTTTTCGTGACTTTGTGGGCCGGGCTTCGCGTCCTTGTCGACATGTACAATTTTGTTTCTGAAAAAGGAAAAATCGGGCTTCAATTTCTCATTTTAATAGCATTCTATATAGGAACAATTGTAAAAAAACCTCCCAAAATCCTGAATGAACCATTACATTTTCTACTCTTTTCTGCCTTTGTTATCAAGCTAATATCTATATGTAATGTCTCATTTGACCTCGTTTGACCCATTGCAATTATATCTTTACAAAGATAGTATCATTCGCCTTCTTAAGCTTTCATTTTGTAAACAGAAGAGTTTTATTCCTGCATGGTAAACATCGTGGCACTTGTTTCTGTGAATCTATTACAAAGGTGATCCTACACAATACACAACACTTAGTCAGCTGAAATGCATGTTTATGAAGAAAGGCCTTTCATGTCCTTCCCTTAATGAATATTTATGAGCGTGTATCACTTCATGTGTGAAATTTAAATCAGAACTTACTCGGCCCTCATAATCACTACCATCATTTCCAGGTATCTAGCCTGTTACTATAAATATTTGACTCATATTATTGAGAATAACATGTCCTTAAGTCGCACTCATACGCACACGACTTAAGCAAAGCAACATGACGACATGACATGACTGAAAGTGAAGACTATAAAAGTGGTCGCGTCGGTGCAATATGCACTTATAGGACAGATGACATTTATTACCATGTTTTGTTCTTTATCTGTTTTGAGTTGGTGCTGAAGTGTAATGTCCAGTTTGGCAACAGAGGTTCATAAGTTATTTTACTACTTCTTGGAAACTACTGCTTACGATTGTGTTTGAAGATTATGAGAAAATTGAAAAAAATTGCCAGAAAAAAAAAATATCTTTCATTTATAAAACATGGGTGGAGCCTTGGAGTGTGCCCTGTGGCAGCAAATTAGTTCCACTTAGTGAGTTAAAAAAATAATAAGGTTAAGATTATTTTTTTCTTTGGAATAGGGATTTAGTTTTGCATTCTCAATTTTTGCACCCCCAGTTCCGCAGGATGAAACCACCTGTAAAATCAATGTTTTATGTATATTTTGAAAATTTTCACTTTTTCTAATGAACTTGAGAATGGAATGGTAATGCAGATGCTTTTTTTGTTATTTCTCTGGTTATTAGTTTTAAAATATTCTGTTGCTTCAATCGCAAGTGGATAAGTTGATACCCGCTGGCAATAGAATTATATTTAAATATTTCATTTGGTGGCTTTCATCTTTTGGATGGCAATATCTCAATGATAGCCATATAAATTTAATATAATGAATGATCTACATATATGCTTGTTTGATTGAAATTAGTGACTGGTAATTTAGCTGTATCATATTCTGCATGTGGGAAGTTTAAGCATTTAACAGAAATCTTGTATCACTACCTACATATTAAATCATTTTGATTCTGTGTTGGCGGTATCAGTATGATAACAGTCAATTCAAAGGAGAAGTTGTAATGTAGTGGGAAGTAATATTTTGTATTATATCAAAGTTCAGCATGCTTAATTAAAGTGAGAAAAAAATTACAAAATTAAATTACCTTATAACATCTCTATTGTTGACTTTTGTATACTGTATAATAATTATGTTTTGTATCTCTATTATTTAATTTCTGTGTTTAACTTTTACTTTCTTACGATGTGCCATAATGTGTAATTTATATTAATTGTAAATAAGGTATCTCATGGCCATAATGAAAAAAAAGCATTGTATTTGTTGATTTGTGCTTCGTGAATAAAGTTTACTACTACATGGTAACCAAGGAAACTTTAAAGAAAAAAGCACAGAGTTAAAGAACCAAACACCACTGCTTTGTTCGGTTGACATTCAAGACAACCAATAAGCTGCCACTTGCATAGGTCCCACAAATCAACTTCATTTTTTTTTGCCCTTTTTCCTTCAGTTTTTCTTGTCTTAGGGCCTGTTTCTACTGACAAAATACAAAAGTACGGTATTCAATGAAACTGGTTTTCATAATTGTTTATAAACAAAGACCGCATTGCAGTTTAATTTTAACACGAACAGAAACCGGTTTCTCCTAAGGAGGTCGTTGTGCAATGACGTCATTTTTACCCACAGCGAGTTCGTTAGGCGAACTAGCTAGCCGGCTAGCCTCCCCCTCATCATTTCCTCCCCCACAGATGAATCACTAGTCTTGTGATGGGGTCGGTCCAAATTACGCCCGACATTACTGGTATGTTTGCTAAATCAAAAAATTAAAATATACACTTCACGCCAAGATGAGAGTTGTTTATGTTCCGAGTACCATTTGACAGCTTGCTAGGTCAGGTCAACTTGTGGTCAAACTGAGACCGCTATTGCGTTGCAGCTAAAAATTACTCGGTGAATACGGGTTTGAGTACGGTATTTGGCGAGCGATTTTCAAAACCGGTATTTGAATTCTGGTTTTTTTTTATGGGACCCATTTCCACTGACAAGAAAATACGGATCTTTGAGAATACTGGTCTTGAAACCGGAATTCTATTCTCAGCAGAAACAGGCCCTTAAGGTTCGTAGCTTGAGTCCCAGGCTGTACATTTCAAATTCACACAGCATGGGTGTTCTATCCCAGGCATATGAATAGGTACCTGGTATAATGGGGCTTTAAATGTATTGGCTACCTGCAAGTTATTGCAGATACTAGACATTCAAATGCCATATTATCCTACCAGGTACCTATTTATTCTCCTTGGTAGAGAGTGGCAAAATGTAGGTAAAGTGCCTTGCCCAAGAATTACACTACCAAAATTCACACAAAGCTCTTAACCTTTGACCTCAAGGTTGAGAGACCGAAAAGTAACTGTTGCGCAAACCGCTCCCATATATTATATCTAGTGACATGGGGTTAAGTATTGTAGTATAATGTAGCAAGTGCTTTAATACTTTCTTTGGTTTGTGAAAAATTATGTTTATTTTCTTTTAGAGTTCTTCACTTAATACATCCCCTGGCATTTCAGTAATGTAGTAAAGTGCTAATGCTACATAGTACAATATACTGTAGTAATAACAAAACATAATTATTCTGTCAAAACAATAAATTGTATATTCATTTCGTGTTGTAAATCATTGTACACTGTTATCTATTGACAAAAATATGTATTCGTTTTGTATTTTCATTAGTTTCAATCAGAAATTTGAGTCAAACACGATGGTAAAGTGATACCAAATCAATTTTATCTTTCACATCTAATTAATGTAATGGAGAAGCCCATATATGATTGGGTCATCTGCTTCCATGCTATGTGTTACATCCACAAACTCATTATCTCCTCCAGTACTAAATATTACTGTGTTACCACTCTGCTGAAGTCTCCGGAGGGAATTGCAATTTAATAGCACCTGCTATCCGTAGGGATGAGCGTAGGGATGAGCTTGGCTCATTGAGCTGGTTTGCTACTTTGCCCAGTGAACCTAAATCGATATTGTGGATTAAGTGTATAGTAGGAGATGTTTATGTACAAGTCACTTGCAATTAATTTTATGTACTTTAAGTCAATTAACTACAAATGTATTTTACTACAAATACAAAATAATATATTACATTATGTTTGCCGTTTTTGTATTCTGGCTTTCTGTGTGTCATAATGGTTATGATAATAATGGTGATATACATGTAAAGTGCATAATATACAGTCATTTATGCGCTGACAAGCATAAGTACAAGAAAACAAAAAGTAAAGGAATAATGTGTTGCGTTGCCAGGGAGAAACACATTTTCAGTGTTATTAAAAAGTTATTTTTACTTATAGTATATGCTGCTTGTTTTATGCAAGAAGAATAACGAAGCACTCAATATATTTTTTCATTTTATAGAGGGCCCCCGAATATTAGCTGGCCTTTGGGTTCAGATGGAAGTGTCACCCTCTTTAATTAAAGTTGAAATAAATACATAATTTATTAAGAATTTAGGAGGCACTTATTCATAGTAACCTAACCAATTTGAATTGCAAAAGTATTAATAGGACCATGAGCAAACACATTCTGTTATAATTAAAAATAGCCTCTGGTATATTTGTTGATAGAACTTTAGTGTACAGTAGGCTTAAATGTGCATTTAGTTGTATTGAGTATTGCAAAAATAAATATATATCTATTATTTTTAGGACCCATTCAGTTGGCAATTTTACAATTAAAACAAAGTGCCAAACCCAACTAACTTTATACACAGGTTGCTTCATCTTCAGGAATGGTTAACTAATTTAAACTAATTTTAAAACTGATTTTAGTATACTCAGCTACCTAATATCCCTTTTCTAAAATTAAAAGCCTTGTGCGCGCTTCTGACGTATACGATCCCAACTAGATTTGCGATGACAACTCAAGTTCATCAATCCATCCAAGTTTAGCGACAGGCCATTGAAATGTATATTACTGTATTATGAAGATTCCTAGATATGTTTTTAGTATTATATACTAACCTTGTATCCATATAAAATAATATTGAATAGCTTGAATTATTGAAGTATAATATGATCAGTTTTCATTAGTAGAATTAATACACTCAAATTATATAAAATATCTGTTGTAACAGGTACACTTTTTAAGTGAATTGAGAGTGAGAAAATTAACTTTTATAGTTACTAACAATATTGTTTGAAAACACATTACTTGTTTGAAAGTACTGTATATCAATTGAGAGAGAATGTACTATCTGGATCATGTATTTATGCTAACAATGGAATCTAATTAAAGTAGTTGTAAAACAATATTTGGCAGGTGCAATGGGACAGGTAAAGTAACATGCACAATATTTGAACTTTAAATTTAATGTAATTAAATTTTTAATTCACTATGGGGAAATGGAGAGTTTCTGACTTCGATGTATAATACAAAATGATTATGTAATTGATTAGGTAATTAATTGGTTGAGAATATTATTGTTTGATTTAATTGATAGATTGGTGATTTTCAAATAAACTGATTAATTATGAGTTTAATGAGGGATATTATGTTGATTATTTATTAATTTATTAATTGTTTATATATTTGCTATTTCTTGAACTATAGTGAGTGATACAAAAAACTAAGTACATTTTTCAGGTTGATTGTTTGATCATATTTGAATATGAATTAAATAAATTAGACGTTCTTAAAATAAGATAATAATATTCAATAACTTTTACATCTTTTACATAATATTTATAGAAAATAATTGAACTTTGCCCCTGATTAGGTAAAGAAAGGAGTGTGAACATGTTGTGAAATATCCAGTAGTCTCCCATACATCATAGTTATTTATTTTATAGACATCTTATACCAATTAAAAATATATTTAAACTTTAATTGCCAACTGTATAGGTATGTGGATATCCAAATTAGGTTTGAAAACTGGTCTATATTTATAATGCCATAATCAATGACCTGACCCTAAGTAATAATAAGGTATTTATCTAGTGTTTTAATATGTCAAAGGGATTAGTTGAGGCTTTGGGTATATTTGTTGGTTGTATACTAAGTTACAATAATAATACCTGCCCAATGGTACGAATAATCCATGTATTGTGTAATGAAAGAAATAGAAACATCAAGTAAGTTTAAACAAGACAAACTTTCAGGTTGTTACTAATTTATTTTTAGAAAAATTGTCTGATTATTTATAGATAAAAACCCAAAATACTCATAATAGATCAAAGCTCATGTAAATTCATAATATAGTATTCATAATACTAAAGATAAAAATACATGAATATGCATAAATAAGTAAAACAAAATTCTTAACACACACACACCAACAC
>NW_022683923.1:136764-187446 GCF_011630105.1 Anneissia japonica | reverse complement strand
TGCTGCCCATAACTCTAGTGAAAATGATATCTAGCTAGCTTATCCTACAATTTAATAAATAAATAAGTAAGATGTGAGAGCAGGATTGTTGAGTGGCTAAACAGCTAAATGAGAGGCGAAAAATATGTAGATATTAGTATTATTTAATTATGAGCTAAACGAGAGGCAAAAAATATATAGATATTAGTATTATTTAATTATTACTATTATTAGTGAACTTTCTGCCATTCAGTTGATTTAATTGAGTTGCCAAAGAATCAGTCAACTTGGCATGATTACTCTATTCTCAATTTCCTGTGGTCTTGGAGAATGCGCAATAACTGAAACTGGATTTTAATTAGCATTTTATTAATTGGGAATGTTGAGAGGTCTTTCAGTGGCAAATCTTGTCCAAGAACCAGGGAATGCCAGACTGAAATGTACATTTAACATTGTGATCATAAATTAAAATACTAGAAAATATTTATTTTAAATATTATTTTTTATGTAAATATATATTTATTTATAGTTAAAGGACATGTCTGTTAATATGTGGTTATTCTTAATATAAATAATAAATATCAATAAATTTTACACTTAGTCAATATTGTATTTATAACTTAATAAATAAATTCAAAATACAAATTATCTATTTTATTGTGATGAGTTTGTTTATTTAATTGATGTGTTATTTTAAATAAATATATGTATTAACAATTTAAATTTAAAAAAAAATAATAAAAAAAAACCATTTCCAATGAGTATAGATAAATAATTAAATGTACAGCATTTACTATATAAATTTGAAAATTAATGAACAAACCATTTCCAAAGTAATATATAATATTAGGCCTGTTTATGTGTTGGTCTTGCAGTTTATCTGCATGCTCCCAAGATTAGGTTGTAATTACAGTGTCGTCTGCCTTAGTTCGCCCACACCTAGTCTTTGAATCTGATTATAGAACCATTATTACATCCAAAGTGTCTTCTTCTCTGTATACAACAAAATACAAAGGTGACAGATTCTGACCTTTTACTGATACAGAGAAAACCTTTAATTATATCGTAATTGCAAAATTTAGCCATGACAGGCAAAATTAAATTACTATGTTGAGTTAATGAGCATGAGTATGAAAATTCAATTAGGCCTATTAGCTTTGCATGAAAAATTATTTATGAAAATATATTTCAAATACCATTACTATATTATTTGCCTACCCCTTTGAAAAAAAAGTGGCGCTGCAGAGAAAAAGCTTCCTTCCAATTCCAGGGTCCTGAGTTCAAATCCTATCAGAAGCCCTTGGTCATCTTAAGATTTTGTTCTGGGGCAGAGAACAGTCTTGGTGGCTAATTAAAAGGGAAATCTGGGTTTGAAATTACTCCCCGTATATCGCTTACCTGTATTTATTATATTATTATTAGTTATGAAATAAATTGGGATAAAATAGTTGAAAATTTTAGAAAAGAAAAAACGAATGAAATTCAACATCGTAGTTGTGTCGAAAACGAGGCAAAACATGTTTTTCAGTAGCTTGGTAATTTGACAAGAGAACTCATTAATATTCATTATTCCATCCTGCTCTCCTGGCTTTGCGATATTATTGAATGTATGCTGAGCGAGTGAGCAAGCAACAACCTTCAAATTCTTATGTTAAAGTCAGTGGCGGATTCAGGGTGGGGGTTGCCATCCTGTTTCCCCTCCCCCAGCTAAATTTTTCAAAATTATGAAAAGGATGGGGAAAAATATATTTAAATTGTGAGAGTGCCATTTCCGGCCATTTAGAGGTGCCATAGTCCCAAATTTTCTTACCTCAGCACTAAAAATAGTGGTGCTAAAGTGATTTTGTAGACCCCAGTGTTCTCCCTAGCATCATGGGCAAGCGTCATAGTAAGTGTTAAGTCCACCATAGTTGGTACTGACAAAGTATTTTTAATAATTAGGAGGCATTGAAATGTCCTAAATTGTACTTTAAGACTACATAAAAGCAGGGAACAGTTAAATAATTAACTGTTCCCTGATAAAAGCATCATGGAAGATGTTCCAAGCATCATGGCCGACTGTCAAGCATCATGGGGAAAGTCAAAAGCATCATGGTACCATGATGCTTCAAGGGCCTGGGGAGAACACTGGACTCTCTGTCTATGAAAGTCCCTACCTGGGCCCCCCTCTATTTCGAATTCATAGACTAGATTTACCCCTATAGATAATGGTTGTCTCTCGGGACCTGTACTACCTCCTGCTGTGCAAACTGATACTAAGGGGTAGCCTACTGTAAGTCCGGTCAAAAGTTGCTGTGTTGTATTAATTGTGGTAGCAACACAGATAGAGCCCTACCCTACCCAACAAAACACATCCCTTTTGTCACAAAGTTTGTGCATTAGACTGGGTCTAACTAACACTACTCAACATCTCCGTAAATTATTGCTTAGTAATTAAGTACTAGGATAAGTCTTGAAGGCTTGCTTGGTGAATTGTATAATAAACAATTTATAAGTTTTTGGTTACACCATGTGACTTATGCTACAAATCTCAATTGATGGTATATTTTGGTTCGGAAAAGAACCATTCATATTTTAATCTCAAAACGTTTTAGTTAGTAGTATACTAACAATAAAGAGGCCACAGGGCCTATCCTAGGGCATAGTCTCGCCCATCACAACTAATTCAGAAACAATGTCCTATTAGGAACAGCCAAGTTACTTCCCTCACGTTGTATTTTCCCTGTTGGCTGTTGAACCATGTAACTGACTCCCCAGATTGCTGGATAATTACTCGAACAAAAAAGTGGGTTCTCTAATTTAATATAAAAATGAGGGATATTCGTAAAATAAAACCTTAAATGAAAAGATCAGATCAATTTTTGTAAGAATTGATAAAATAAATGTGTTTTCTTCAGCGGTTATCGAATGCGAGCTTCAAAAGTTAGTCCATCTAAGAAATTTTCCTATGTTAATACACTGTGTAATTTGAGTAATGCCACTAGTTGTATTTAGGGACCTGGTTTGCATCGCTCATTCTGCACTACTGCACTCAAAACACTTGTGAAAATCTTATCAGCAGGTTGCAAACTGACTGTCTTATATTTTAATAGAAATTTTAAACTTGAAGCACCGCCCCTTTAAATCAAACCTCTCAATTCAGTCAATATTGTATGTATTATCAAAGATACTAAAAACACAAACTAGAACTGTTGCAAGTAAAGCGGACATACGTCATAGCTTTTACGTATATACCGGTGGCGCCCTTTTCTTTCCGCTAATGAGGGAAAGTCTATCACTATGACATTTTTTTATAACCAGACGTATGCGGCGCCTCATTTTTGGTATTCCCACCATGCATTTCTGTGCTACGGTTTTATTTATGTGGAGAGTTCCATCTTATGTTTCTAGTATCTTTGGTGTGTACATTAAGAAAATCATATTTTTCCCGTCACCAACTGTCAGTGAAAAGAAATATTGCCATCAAACTATGTTAAATAATTGTGTTACTAGTTTGTGATTTTACACTTTACAGTGAATGTAGACAATAACTGGTTTCCTCATAATTTATTGAGCCTGATATAGCTGTGTGAATGACTCAATAAAATCAATTTAACTGCATTTCAAATTGAGCAATATAATTATCTTTCATAGCTGCATGATATTATAGCCATGTTTCACAACTTAATTTGAATAATGTGTATAATTTTCATGTGACATAGATTGAAATCAATAAAATTGTACTAAATCTGATATGTCGGTATTAATTAAGAACTGTAGTTTATTTATGAGGAATGAGAAAAAGATGGAGGTATACTGTTTGAATGATGGTGTCTGATCTATGGTTCAGTCTAGCTCTAATAAAGGGAAATGAAAGTAGATTATTAGGCCAAGTATAAAAAATGTTGTTCTGGGACGGTATCTGAAGTAGAGAAGACAGTGTCTTTCCCTCCTAGATGGCCTCAACACACACACACACACACACACTATCTAAGGTGACAATTATTTTATACCTTGTCTCGAGAACATATGTTTTTTAAAGATCGTCAGAGGAGGGTGGGAAAAAAAATAAATCGATCGGCTGCCTTACCTTTAAAGTTATCAACAACTTTGCTCCTAGTTCCTTGTGGAGAAAATTTATAGTCTCTGCCCGAGCTGTAAGAACGCGAGCTTCAACCAGAGGTGACTTAGCTTGTCAATTTGGAATGTTTTAAACATGCATTTAGTTATCTTTGTTCTAATTTTTATAATAATTTACCAATTGAGCTCCAGGATTGCAAAATAGAAAATACATTTAAATTTAAGTTAAAACGATATTTTAAACTCTTAGCCTTTGTTTATTGCTGTTTTATTGAGATATTCTTATTACATTGTTTGATTTTATTCTATATTATATATTATATTATATTAGGCATTATAAATAAGACTTCTATTTTGAATAATGTCTTTGTAAGTCAATTTAATACTTTTAAGACTTGTTATGAGGATTGTACGTTATTGTTGTTATTATTTTATTATTATTATTATTATTATTATTATTATTTTGTAATGATGTTGTTTGTACTGTTTTTTAATTTTATTAAAGAGAGCCTCTGAATATCAGTTAACATACTGGGCTAAACTGGAAGGGTTACCCTCTTTAAGATGGTTAAAATAAAAAATAAATTAAAAAAATAGTGTATATTTATTAAAATAAGTAAAGTTCTCCCTCCAATTAAAGACCACCTCCAATTAAAGAGCCGTTTCTGTGGCCCCCGCTGGAAAGCTATCTTTTATTATTAGCTGTTTCCGCCAATTAAATATTTTATTTAGAGACCATAGTTTTGGTGGACCCAACTTAAAATTTCCTCTTAAAGACCAGTATAAAATAAATAGTGATCTTAAGGTAATTTTTTTCTACAATGAATTGTGTTATATGTGACTTGCACATTAAGTATTAGCCAATGCACTGTTTTGTGTACAGCGTTTTGTATATTGAATGACGATAATGTTAGTGGCAATGTTGGAAAGACAATTTGATGGAACTTGTACCTTATAGTTGTCGCTTCCAAAACATCCACGGATTGTGACTGGAAGTTCGACGAGAGTGAAGTATTATTTAATTTAGTTTAATTTAAGGTTTTAATTTAAATTATTACTTAGGTCCAGTGCAAGGATTTCATTCTTGCAAGGATGCCTGACTACCATGTCTGATCCATGCAAGGATGTCTGACTACCAAGAAATGTTTAATTAATAAGAGCATGCAGTTACTGTTCAACCATGTTAAAACACTTAATGTATTATTTTTTAAATTTCCCTCTAAAAAGAGAAATCTAAAGACCACATTTAGTGCCATGAGTACCAAGGGCTCCTGCATTCTGGCCCGCGAGCAAGCACATCAAATCTCCCGAAATAAACCATCTCCCGCCAATTCATGATGATATCTGCATGCTTTCACAAGTTTTTATACTTTTATCAATTGTGTCCGCTGCAGTTAGTGCCAATCATTAATGATGATCTCCATGCACAGCAAAATATTTACAGTAGCTGTCATAAACTCAATTAAACAGATTTCCCACCAGATGTGGATTCTTCCAAGTGGGACCCCTGTTGAGCGCCAGTCTTTAATAGGGGTTCTATTAGACACAAAATACCATAGTTTTGGCAGACCAAACTGAACATTTCTTCTACTTTAAAATATATAGTGGTTTTAGTCTTTTTTACGGACTACAGACATCAAAACAAAATACATCAATAGCCGAAATAGAATTTCCAAAAACATCCAGACGGAGGAGAAAATAAAAATAAATTTTAATGGTTAATGTAAGCAGTGTAGTAATGGGATGGTTAAATGCTTTAAGTTTATATAATTAGCAAAAAAAAAAGTCTCGTCTAAGCCTAAATACCAGGCCTAGACAGTGGCGGATCCATGATTTTTTTTTTTATGGTTTGAAGGCTGTCATTTGGGAACATTAGGTTACCTATTTTGACTATTGTGGGACTTAAAAGTTTTAAGTACCTAAATGATATCACATGCAGTTTGGGGGGAGGGGAAGTGGTGGAGGGAGGGGTTTACTTTGTAAAAGTTTTCATAAAACAAGATTAAATTATATCTTTAAAGAAATTAAACATAATTTAACTATATTTAATCAAGTAACCTTATATATTACTATACCTTCTCGCTAATTAACCAACATGTCCTACTTTACACATTTCTTGATTTATTGAAAGTTAAATAAGGAGGTTGACAAAAGAACAGATACAAGAACATATGTATGTATTATATTTGGCCTTAATTTGAGAGTTCATTTCGCCTGCATCATTTCATAGAGTGCAAATGGATTTTGATAGTCCAGAGTAATCATGTCGAATTGTGTATTCAAGTGTTATTAATAACTGAATATTTATTTAATCAATTTCATCTTCAAAATCACACTAAAGTAATAATTTTACATTCAATTCTAATTTTCAAATTATTTATGTTTTTAATAGTATTATTTTAATTGTTATTCATCATTGAGATAATTTATTGGTGATGGTAGTTTTTAGGTCGTTTGGATCTAGTCAAGTAATTATTTATAGTTATCATTATTAGTGCTTTTAATATAATTTAATAAAATTGTACAGTACTTAGATTGTTGATAGGCCCTAGTAATTATAATTATGATAATATGTCTATAGTAATTATAATGATGGTAATGATATAAATAATAATGATGTCATTAATAGTGATAATAATAATAATAATATAATAATAATAATAATAATAATAACAATAATAATAATATATTTGTTTGCCTTGTTTCCCATTGACCTCCGTATTACTCTGTGTTGTTTTTGTGATGTGGTTCCTTTTGTTGAACTGTTTTAAATATTGATTGTTTAGATTTTTTAGCGTGAACTGTTTTTTTTTTTGTAAAATTCAACCCATTTGGTGTGTTGCAATGTAGAATTATTTGATTTGATTTGATTTTCATCCATTGCAAGATTGCATCCTAAAGATGATCAATAAACCATTAGGATCTGTACAGTATATTTGCGCTAGTTAAAAAGATGTGAATTTGACGGAACATGACATCACATGTTCGTAACATGTGATGTGATGCATCAAGTCTTACGATTGGCAAGAGACGAATCATTAAAAGGTTGGATGGTCTAGCAATTCTTCTTTCAACCTGCTGTGTTAACTATAACTATTGTCATCTACTAGCAACCGTACATAGTAAGCACTTACTTACATAAAAGCACTTACCAAACCAACAACTCAATGATAACATGCTTTCTATGCTAAACAGGCTGTGATATACTTTATATGATTATCTGTTAAATGTAGGACCACCATACATTATTTTACTTTTATATTGTAGAATAATATAAAAAATATATAATGAAATGTTGGTATAATAATAATAATAATAATAATAATAATAATAATAATAATAACAATAAATATATAATAAAATATATATATGTAATGGAGTTATATACAAATTATGTTTTTGAAATAGTACCGGTATATAACTCAAAAACACAATACTGTTCCAGCAACTGAATGCTGTGGTTAACACTTTCCATAAAACTATTGATATCATATTTTAGCATCATTCATTATCACATCCATTTTTAATAAATTATCTTCTCACTTCTCACCCAAATTCTCAGTAGACTATCATAAGTCTCTAAAGTCTGTCAGTTAAAGCCCTCTAATGAAGCATCTTCAAGCAGCATGACCTTGGCATACTGGTGGGATGTCTTGTCTGCTTTAATTATGCTTTAATTAAGCCTATTCCTGATCTTGAAACCACCCTTCTAGTTCCATCCTGCCATCTATTTTGTGGCCTTCCCTCTGGGCTCTTTGCTTGTGGTTTCCAGTACGGCATGACTTATCCTAGTTGCTGTACAGTATCAGTCACATTTTCCCACAACAATTAGACTGGGTTCCAGTCCCTAATCTTTGTCTTATTAGTTGAAATGCTTAAGAATAAATCGATTTTGGCACAAATGGCGTTCCATATTACTTATTTGCATGGCGTTCCATAGTATACTTTTTCTGGGATTTTCTAATTCTCATCAAAAAAGTTTCTCAACATAAACTGACGCTGGTGGCGCTTTCCGAAATGCGCTAATGTGCTACGAAAAATGCATAAATTGGAGACTTGTGGCAAGTCTACACAACAATGAAAGCTGAAGTAAACTAGAACATTAGGGTAAGTTTCTCTTTTCCAAAAGACGTATGGGGTGCTTTAAACTGCACATGAACCAAAAGTGTACACTTGACATCCAAATTTGAAACCTGAAAACCATTAGTGAGAAGGGTCTCAAAATAAGCACCAGTTTTTAAAGATTAGCATAATTTTATTGTTGCAACGGATTCTGCATTAATTTGGATTAAATTTATTCAAGTTCACGTTCGAAAGTGAAGAGTTGGATTATATATTATATATTCTATACTAGTTTGTATTAATTTATTCAATGTAACTCCCAACATATGTTTCTGCAAAAATTATTAGTTTGAAGTTTGATATGTATATATAAATACATTTTTTATTAATACATTTTGTATACAATTTTATTTTTGCAATGGATTCTGTGTTAATTTTAGATTAAATTTATTCAAGTTCACGTTTGCTAGTGAGGAGTTGGATTATATATTATGTGTTTACACTAGTTTATATTAATTTATGCAGTGTTACTCCCAACATATGTTTCTTAAGTATTAATGACTTGTTTGATATGTGTATATAAATAAACATTTTTTTTGTAATAAAATACATTTTATTACTTCAGTACAGCACCATTAGCTCAGCACAAACTAAATGTTAAAATTAATCTTTTTGAAACAAACATCTTTATTTCTGTTTCTTTATCTATTTACATAATTGTTTCTACATGTTTTTTTCTCTTACCTTTTTTATTTTGAGGATATAACCTAGCAATTTTTACATATATATTTTACTTTAATTCAGTTCATATTTTATTGAATTTTTATGCCTTCTGCTGTACAAATTATCATTATCATATTTATATATGTATGCATTTGTTATATGGCTTGAAATAAATGTTTGGAAAACATGGTAATAAAATGGCTACTGTATTTGACTAATATATTATAACACTGACTATTCAACTCCACAATTGTTTTATTGCTAAAACAAGTTACATACTGTATAACATGTCCATTTAGGTTGTTATGTTTAAGGCAGGTGAACCAGTGTAAATACCATTACAGGTGTTACAGATTATGGCCGGAAATGGCACTTTCAGACTTAAAATTTGAAAATAATTGTCTTTTTTCTCCAAATGTTTACAATTTTAAATAATATAGGGCAGCTAGGCCGGCTGGCTGCCCCTCCTTGAATCCACCACTGACTCGTCAAAATTGGGGTAATGTTCTAGCATTTATAACTTCTTTGTTATACATTGTGGAACCACAGTCTCAACGGCTGGTAGTTTGGGGAAGATACACCTAGATGATAGTGTACAAATGATGTATGTATGTTTGTTGAGTTACGTTGCCGGTAGTATACTCGAGCGGCACAAGTAGGGGCGCCCTTTGAACATATACCAACCCATGCAAAAAGTGGACGAGAAAACTGGCACTTAGCATAGTCAATGAAAAGTGCTATCACAGTGCTGTTGACAAGTTTACTCGTCCCCTAATATTTTCCCGCCAATTTATTAGACACACCATTTAGATGATACACCATACATTATTTTAATTTCATATTGTAGATATAATATAAAAAATATATCATGAATTGTTGGTATCAAGTTATATACAAATTATGTTTTTGAAGTATCTCAAAACCACAATACCAGCAAATAAATGCTGTGGTTGACACTTTCCATAAAACTATTCATACCATATTTTAGCATCAAGGCACTCTCAGACTTAAAATTTGAAAATAATTTTCACCATTTTGATGATATATGACTAGATAAAATTTCAAAAAAGTATGTTTGTACATGTAAATTTGTATTAGCACACGGGAAGGAACTTTAGAATGAGGTCTGGCAGTCAACGTGTTAAAGGGGCAAGTGTGAATTTGTGATCATCTCCCGCCACAATATACCTCAGCGACTGGTCATTAATTTTAGAGAAGATTGTGTAATATTAATATCTTTGTCTTCATTTTTAACCTGTAATTTCCATATTTAATAAGTAGGATTATGAGCCACTGTAGAAAAACAGACTGAAATCTGCTGTAAATTTTGAAAAGTTAACAATAGCAATAATCATAAATGTTCTTTTATAAGGTTGAGTCTGAGACTTCAGAATTACAAGTTGAGCCACCACCCAAGCACTCCTAACCAAATATATATCAGACCAATTGAATAGAATAAGTCAGATAATCAAATGAAATGTCAGATAACCATATGAATGAATATATGTGGGAGACCATTATGAATGAAATGTCAGATGACCATATATCGATTAAATGTCCGATGGCCATATATAGGCCTATTAAGTAAATCATAGATTATATTAACAAAATTCATCAAACTCATCATGTAAATAAATACTTATGATCGGCATGAAACACTAGAGAAGAGCAAAAAGCATCGTTGTCTGGGTAAGAAATGGATGCCTTAAAACCTGTCAGTAGGCAGAGAATCATGCATGAATCACAGATCTTGTGTGATAAAATAGGTATAAACTGATGGGCATGACGTAAATGCATAGGCCTACAATGGACCTTTCCGCTAAGCTCCGCCCCTTGGATTTTGTTGCTAAGGCCCCACAAGACGGCAGTGTTAAAACATACGCGAACACGTGCGTTTGTGGGACAACACGTGTGTTTGTAAGACGCGCGCGTATTCCTAGCGTTGTTTTGATTAGTCAGTTGTGAAGTTTGATTGACACTCCGGAAAGGTCTATTGCCATGGACATTGTTCCAATAGGAGACGACTTAGGAGAGAATTCAAGATGGCCTCTTGGAACATCTAATTTTATTTAACCAGTACCGTACATTGGCAAGATTTGAGATGTTATCATAACGTATCGATATTTTGAACGCCTTACGAAATTTATGGAATAATGTGGAAAAATAGATTGACGAAACGTATAGCGAAGTCTCGATATGTGGAAGGTATTAAACAGTTATTAGTTTTCTTGTTGTTATAATAATATCATAGAAAAGCTAATCGTTCTTAAATGTATAATTACGAAGGTCTCGACGTATTACACAATATGTTTTGGATTTAAATAGTACGTTGAGGATAAAATCTTTGTGGAACGCAATGTTAAATATATCAACCAGTGATGTATTTTGAAACTATTCAAGACTGAGACGCCGAGAAACGTATTAACGATTGTGTAGAATTATATTTTGGAAGAATACCGATAGTAACTAATAACGAAGGTATTGGATTAATATGGTACGTTGCGAGAACAGATTCATGATGTTACTTGTTTCGATTTTATTTATGTTTGGAAGAATTTAGTATTTTAACGAAACGTATTAACAAAAGACTCGGTAGTGCCTTAGGGAATACGTTGATGTTGAAACGTATGGAAGAAAAGAGGTAAAGATGAAGTGGTACCATATTATGTTGGAACGTTACGAAAACCGATTTTTTTTATGTTAAATTTACGCGACATGTCGCGACATGTAAGCCTAGTTGAATTATGCTTGGAAGAATTCCGTGTGTTAACGAAACGTTTTAATGTTGTTAATGCCTTGTGGAATAATACGTTGCCGTTCGAAAGCATTGACATGTTTATTGTTTGGAAGGATTCCTTCATTAAACGTATTAAAGAAGGCCTCGGTGTGCTACAGGTAAAATGCTTTAACTAACTGGGACGATTGTGTTATGAAAGATTACGTTACAGAAACGTAAAAGCATAAGCATGACAAAAATACTAAATACATCTGTTTTTCGGAATAACATTTGCGCAAATTTTAAGGTGTATCATAAGACGTATACAGTATTATGTTCAGTCATGGACGTGAACACACGATATTAATTTGACAAGTGACAACAACGTAAAATGAATGATTGATCTGTGCCGTGACCATGGCAATGCTCCCTGCTGCATTGTTTTTCTCCAGATTACGCAACAAAGTTACAGATTTAATGCAACCACAGGCTGATATAGAAAGAAATTGTTGTTATGCTGTGTTCAGATTGCAAATTCTCCAACAGGTGGAATAATGTACTACATTGAAACATTTCAAAGATTTCTCGGCCTTGCATATTATCCTTAATCATTCATTGATTTTTATATATCCAAATGATGATAGTAGTTATTTCTAAGTTGAAGGCTTAGTCCTACTTGTAACATTAATACTAGTGTCATCTTGGAACCTACGACTATAGATCTGAAGGCATATGTTTGGTACGGTGCCGTATTTATAATTGTCCGAATCAATTAAGGTGATAATGTTCGGTTCGTTTCTAATATCTTTTCTCTGAACAACAATTGTAGGCCAAGATTTGTACCTAGTGTCTGTTTAAGGTGGAATGTAGCTCCAAAGCCAACCGTCTTATTCACGTTTAATGTTTTGCTGTTCGCTGAACTTTCTGCTAAGCCCGCCCCTTGGATTGTTGCCTGGAGGGTCCTACAAAACGAAAACTTACTAAACGTACGTAAATCACATGCGTTTGGTGGGACAAGCGCGTATTCATTGGCCTGTTCTGATTGGTCAGTTTTTGTTAAGTTTGAGCTACACTCCGGAAATTCCATTCTCTTTGCATATCGCCGATTGCCGGAGTCCAGTTATAACTGCTTGAAGTGGTTCAGAATATATTGCACTTCTTCAATCATCTTAAGTTGCCGATATTTTTATATACGTAGGTGAAGTAATAAATCTGAAACCAGATCGTTTGGCAACATATATGTGGGTGGCTGGTATCCTGGGATGTAATGTTTTTTCCACAGTATTTTATCACATTGGGCTTCTCATTTTCAGATCAGAAACCTTTAGCCTCAATTAGTTTCTTGTCCGCTATGTTTGCCAGGATATCTATAATTACAAGTATTTCCAAAGTAACAACTTACACAGTAAAAAGAACACATCATCAATGGAGTTACATAATTTCATGTTACATGTCTCGGCAACTACCGTAATTTTTAAAGCGTTTAGCAGCGTTCGGATTTTATTAAAATATTTTCACCAAAGAATAATCGGGAACTACAGCATCCATTATTCAGTCCTGCACCAAAAGTGTTCACTCACCAACTCTCATTATTTCTAATAGAAATATATATGTTTTATTGATTGATTGATTGGTTGGCTCATTGATTGATCGGTTCATTG
Source organism: Anneissia japonica (assembly GCF_011630105.1). Lineage (NCBI taxonomy): Eukaryota > Metazoa > Echinodermata > Crinoidea > Comatulida > Comatulidae > Anneissia > Anneissia japonica. The sequence continues at coordinate 174,246 of NW_022683923.1, read as the reverse complement.
ATTGGTTCATTTAAATGTTAATGAAAAGAAGAAATAAACTACAGAACATTTTACCTAGCACACAACACCACAACTACGTACACAGACAGTACAACGATTTGTAAACATCTTTCCTGATGATGACATAATTAATGTCGAAATATTGAATCCCAACACGATGGCGTGTATTTCAATACTTGGAGTATGTATTATACTTTCCTAAACATCTTTCAGGATTTAATTTTGGTCTATTGCTTTTTGTCATATAACCAACACCACAGATCATATATGATAGGATATGTCGTGATACTACTAACTAATAGTTTTGAACCCGTTTGACTGACGTATTAATGGTCTAGAAGTATCGATTCGTATCGATTTCCTTTTTCTATGGCTTTACAAAACTCGATTGCTTTTTCTACAAATCAAGTTACGGAAACATCTAAAGTGCACCACGCACTAGGTGTTTCGATCGAACCATATAATAACTATTTGGTATTTTAAAGGCACCAGATCTTATCGATCAAGTTGCTGATTAAAGTCTGTTAAATATAAATCAAATTAGCCGGCGTGTCAATTTACTTGGCGATATTTACGAAAGAGGGCGCTATGTATAAATTTTCTCTCGCATGATTTATCTATTTTGAAGAACAACAAAATCTACCGTATGCTTTGTAATAGCATTGTCATAATTATTATAGTAAGTAAAATAAGTAAGTATATATTTTGTGTCCCTTTAAACAGAGAGACTGCCCAATGCTGACGTCATAGCTGCGGAGTTCATAGTTCAAATTCATAGAGCACAGTTCGTATAAAAGTCTAATTTGATTAAGTTATCAAAATTAATTAATGACGATTATGTAAATTTCATCAGTGTTATGACATCTACTGACTATACTAGCTACCTTCATAAAACAAGCCTTTAACTTGCGAAAGGAAATGGGATTATAGGCCAAACTTCTTTTCTCTCTCTCTCTGATTTTTGTTTTTGTTTTTGTTTTTGTTTTTTTTTGTTTCTTGTCTCGTTTTGTCTTTAATTGTCTAGTGATTGTAATACTATTTCGTTTAGTGATGTCAGTAAAAGAATCTGAAACTGACTCTAACGCTGAAACTGACTCTAAGCGCTGTCGACAGAAATGCAAATTTGCTTTAATGTTCTTCAACATGTAAGCTGGAGGTAATTTAGCTGCTATAGTGGGTTTAGTTTTTTTTATTATATCGTAAAAATTGTAGAGTACTACAGTGTTACGTCACGATACCACGTGATACTACTCCGTTGCTATCGTTGCAAAATGAATTTAACCCGACGCCTTTTTCGCCACTAACAAAGCATTGATCCCCATTTCTTACGTAATTATTGAGATGTTGTATCTGTTGTATTTATTTTTGTAAATTTTAATTGATGATTAAATGTGTGTTCGATAACTAATATAATGCGAGCTTTTGTAGTTTTAGTACATTTTGATGGTAAAATATTAGATTTTAAAATGCCTATTCCAGAAAGCCTATGAAGTCATTCAGGTGTAATGAACGGTAACCAACGTCTGTTGACAACAGATAGCGCCACCTGGCGTCGTGACGACACGACTAGTCTGTCTCTATACGATTATAATAATATTATCTAATGTTAAATATTTTAATGCAATTGATTACCATGATAACTTTAATGGCTTCGATGATCGGAAGAAATCTCTGTCATCACGTAGTGTAGTGATTACCGATTGTGATTTGATAACAAAACAAGTTAATTTCCTAAAGGTGTCAAACTGTTTAGCGTTCAACTAATTCGTACGTCAGTCGGACTAAAATATTTTGATGTCAAATCAGAGTTCATAAAGTGTGGTGCGACTGTCACTGTTGAATGTCCGTGATAATTTCGTCACGCTTAAATGTATTGAGCAACTACCGGCGAAGTTGTCGCGTGTTATAATCAATTTGAGGGCGCTAAACTAAGTATTGCATTGCACCAGACCATGGAGGATCCTCCATGACCAGACTAGTTTGTTTAATATTCATAAGTGACGTAGGCCTAGGTCTTCCATTTTTTTGCATGGGGAATTTTTATTTCTGGAAAAGGTCGCAATCGTGGAATCGCTCACCCAGTAGTCTCTCATCTCTGCGAGTCAAAGGTTACTCTTGAAATTAATATTCATAGAAATCCAGACAGATAGGGCCTAGATAATTATTTGATAGCACTTTTGTATCGGCGGCACACGTTAGACAATACCTAACGCTGCATCCAAATCAACAACACTTTTAAAACTTTAAGGGGAAACATATATACAGTATAAAGAAATTGAAACGCTAAACAAGTGTGGTGTAAGAAGTCTCTATTTCTATTATTTATATGTAGGCCCAAGTGTGTATGCAAACGATGGAATTTCCAGAAATGGTTGAGAATAAAGTTTGAATCTTGAGTCATGTATTTTCGTGGAGGCCTAGTAAATAATTTACTATATTTAGAGTTTAAGAGATTGTACAACCATGGAGGTTCCTCCATGGTACAACCGAGATTCAACCTTTTTTGTGTCTTGGTAATACATTTATTCTGATTACACAGAAACGGAAACTACTGTATATAGGAGGCATGATGAGTTGAGCCTCTGTTGAAGGACATCTTATTTGTCCCTCTGAATCTTTACTGAATTTTCCCCCGAAATACTGTATCTGTTTATAATTATTACAAAATGTGATGTTTATTTATTATTTATTTATTTATTTATTCTTTATACTGGGTTACCTCTTCAGTAAGAAGTTACTGTTCTCCCAGAGGGCCCAGTACACATAAAACATTAAAATCTCAAGAAAAACAACACAGAACATTAAAAAAAATCCAAACACGAATTAAGTAAAAAATTACCTACCCCCCGCATTCCAAATTCGAGAACCCCTAAAAGTAAAACTTCTTCTACCACAGTTCTGACTTTAGGCAAAATTAAATTTCCTGCAGAACTGGATCTGGTAGAATATTATGTACACTGTCAACTGGGGTGAAAGTGTTTTGGAGAGAAGGGACTCTGCCACTCAAGCATTTGTTAACAAGGGTGACTAAATGGTTATTTCTACTTTCGTTAAGAAATGACCAACCAAGAGAAGTATGTAATTGAGCTAAATTTGTTCGGTGATCAGCCGTAAGTATAACACGTGCTGCTCTATTCTGTAATTTCTCTTGTCTAATAAACCCTTTCCACAATTTCCCCAAACAGAACCACAATAATCAAATAAATGTAATATGAGAGATTTATTTTATTAATTAAGAGAGTTTTTATCAATATAACAACGTAATCTAACCAGAAGAGAAATTCTACCGCTCACCTTATAACAAAGTTTGTCAACATGCACATTCCAAGAAAGTGATGGGTCAAACCAGATGCCAAGATATTTAAATCGGTCAACGGCTTGAATGACCTACCGAATGTGCAAAAATACAACTTAAATAGCATGAAAAATTCAATTTTAATTGCTTCCATTGTAAAAAAAAAAAAAATCGAGAAAATATTAATTTTCAAAGTACTGTATATGAGTGTCATTAGGAATATACTAAGTTTAGTTGACAGTCAAATTTGCTTTTAAATTACAAGATCTAGGCCTATTTATTTCGTCTAATATTTGTATTGGTTTTTTCTTCCCACGATCCAACAACCCAATAAAGTTTGACGGGCACTTACTGTCGACATCTTCTGGACAAAAGACAAAAGTAATTACGCCGCCCTCTACAGCCTGAGCAAAAGTTGTGGCGCTGGTTTAATTTGCCGTGTTCTTAAATATGTATCCTCGTTGCTTAATATATTGTATATTTGTTGCCCGTCTAAATTTGTGTTTTTACGAATACTAATGAAACAAGATAGTTGTAAGACAAATACGGGATTTTCAAATCGCTTGGACACAGAGAATGCTAATTTAGCATTGAACCAGGGGCTGGGAATTGGGGCTCAGTTGTCTTCGTGATCGTTGAGGATCGCAATCGCATGTGCTTAACTGCAGAGATAAGTCAATCTCAGTTATCAATGTTTAGATGTCATGGATGGATAGACAACGCAGATTGTTGCATATAACACACTGGAATTTAATTTTTATAATCTCTGTCTGCTGAAGTCTGGAAAAATAATTTGTCCGGTATTCTTTCTCGCCTTCGTGATTATACGAATGAAGCCTGATACGACTAGTTGTAGGGTGAGATTGAATTATGTGGTCAGAATATTTTAAAAAGGAGATGGTTTAGTCTCTGGCTGATTATGGCTAGCGGTGTCGATAACCGTTGAAAGCATCGGAGTGAGGTGAAGCATATCGCTTGCTTTAAGATTGAAAATTTAAACTTCTGAAACCTATGTTATTTTTATAACGTTCTTGAAAACGATCTTGTTGATGTTCACAGCGACTGAACTCCAATATCTGTCCTTGCGTGGATCAGTTTATTACCACCTGGCGTGGAACCAGTCAAGTTCAGTTTTCGCTCAACTTTTTGCAGATCGGGATGGCGACGTTACGTGACCTTCAATACGCGCTTCAGCAGAAGATAGAAGAATTAAGACAACGAGACGATTTGATTGACGAATTAGAACTAGAACTTGACGAGAAAGAGGAAATAATTTGTCATTTACAAAACGAATTGGATAAGTACCGTTCTGTGCTTAGGCCAGTTACTCGCCAAGTTATCCAAAACCAACGAACTCGACAAAAACGTCTTGGTATTTCAGCGGAGTCTGGCACAAGCATTGAAGAATTAGCCCTTGGCGGAACTTTGAAATACCACCCTAAACAAAAATCGTAAGTTTGATGGACCATTGATGGAGCAATAAATTAGGCCATTCATGATAAGTATATTATACACGTACTCTGATTACATTTCCACATTTCCGATATGTTTAGGCTTTAAAAATTACATTACCTTCTCTGCTGTACGTACAGTTAGGAAGAGGTAGGCCTACAAAAGAGTGGAAAACCAGGATTTGTCTGTAGGGCAGTGACGTACCAGGAGTCTTGAAATTGAGTGGGTGGGAAAGGTGGAGTTAAAAGCTTAAGATTAAGCAGGGTGGGGGAAAAATATAGGGTGATATATTAGGTAATTTTGGTGCTAATGCACTTTCGCACCTAACTTTTAATTCTTAATTTTTTTACCTCAACGTTCTTCTCACAGTCACAACATATAATTAACAAACATTTTCACCTGATATAACCACTCACAAAGTACCTTTTTCAACAAATAAGCCCACAAATAAGTACAGCGAATCTGTGTTCGCTAGCACGACGAGGGGCTGCCATTTTGCAATCAGTAAGAAATTGCCAGAATTGCAGCGTGAAGTTTTTTGATTAAATGTTTATGAAAACTTATCTATTTGCCGTATTGTACAGTATGTCATTCTTTATATTGTATGGTGCTGTTGTTTGACTATGTGTGTTCACATGAAATAATTACTTCAAAAATTAGTAATGATCCAAATGCGTACACAGATCGAAAAATAGGGCCTAGGGGCCTAGGCCTAAATCCAGAAAAACAACTATTAAAGTCAATGATAAACGTCGGTTCGATTAACCTCGATTACGACAAGAAAGTTTAAAAAAATGGTACTGCATGATGCCACATTTTGTTGTCGGATGTTTCATGAGAAAATTACAATTAAAATTATAAGACTGGCCTTTAATGGTTTCAAAATTTAAGAATTGACTCGGACATTCTGGCAATTTCTTTCTTGATTACAAAAAAGTACAGCTCGTCATGCTAGCAAGCGCGGAAACCCTGTATCAACCTATATTTATAAAGATATCTTTTTGTTGAAAAAATGTACTTTATGAGTGGTTGAATCATGTAAAAATGTTTTATAATTATGTGTTGTGACTGTGAGAAGAAAATTCAGGTAAAAAAAATAAGAATTAAAAGTTAGGTGCGAAAGTGCATTAGCGCCGGTAATTTTTAACTACCTGAGTGATTTTTTTGCTTCGGGCATTTTCAATGTGGAACACTGAGGGAGCGAGCTTTTGGGCTGAGAGGAAACCACTTGGGTATGGCACTGTATGTGTGTGGTGGGTGGAGGGGTGGGTAGATACTGTATATGAGAGAGCCGGACAATTTTTTACAGGCAGTGTCAGGTGTTACACCTCCAGAAAGGTTGTTTGGTTTACTATAGTTCAGTAGTGTTCTCTATACACACCAGATCCAGATTTTTTCCAGGGTGGTGCGAGAAAGATTTCTGGCATCTACATCTCTTACCTAAGTGGTTTCACACTTGCTTAGTGTTTTTTTTCACCAATCTAATTAAGGTGAGAATTAAAATGATTAGTTTTGTAATGCCTGATTGTAGTCAAGCATATAAATTCAATAAATCTCATGAGGTTACTTGAAGGTTCATTTTAGGATGGAATGTGTTTTGTTCACAACTGTGTTTAGCTGATGATCAATCATCATTCAGTATCAGTACAATTTGGTAGTCTGTGAGAAGAAATTCAATGCAGTTTAATTTATCTGGTCATAGACATTTTCTCTAAGACCTTGTACAGTTTTTGTTGAAAGTGCATGTTTTTTTTGTGAAGTTATTTTTGCAATATGCCCTATGGGTAATGTAAATATTGAATATTATAATATTATTTAAATTGTTTAATTGTTATTGGTTTAAATATCGTTATTATTTGAGAAGAAAAATACATACTGCATAATTGTGTTATTGTATAGCTGAGTGGGTGCTATGTCAGTAATGGTTGCCAACCCTAACCTTCATAATTACCCAGACAGCTTTTACCGTACCATACCTCTATACACATTGTTTATAATATTGCATAATGATCAGGGAAAGGTTTAAAGATGTTAAATCAGTGGTCCGTTTTATATCACAAGATTCATAACAGAAAGCAATGTTAAAAAGAGGTCACTGTCCAGAGTTGAGATGATCATTGACAAAAATAGTAAACAATCAGTTAGATGACAGTGATCTCTACTCACAGTCATACATTATATACCTGTATATCTTTATTGTATATTTCTAATACTGTAATTAAATATTAAATCAATAATGTTGAAATAGGTCACTACCCACATAATCTACAGTAGTTGAGTTGATAATAGGCCAAAATAGCAATACATAATGGACAGTCTAATAGCAATACATAATGGACAGTGTAATAGCAATACATAATGGACAGTGTAATAGCAATACATAATGGACAGTGTAATAGCAATACATAATGGACAGTGTAATAGCAATACATAATGGACAGTGTAATAGCAATACATAATGGACAGTGTAATAGCAATACATAATGGACAGTGTAATAGCAATACATAATGGACAGTGTAATAGCAATACATAATGGACAGTGTAATAGCAATACATAATGGACAGTGTAATAGCAATACATAATGGACAGTGTAATAGCAATACATAATGGACAGTGTAATAGCAATACATAATGGACAGTGTAATAGCAATACATAATGGACAGTGTAATAGCAATACATAATGGACAGTGTAATAGCAATACATAATGGACAGTGTAATAGCAATACATAATGGACAGTGTAATAGCAATACATAATGGACAGTGTAATAGCAATACATAATGGACAGTGTAATAGCAATACATAATGGACAGTGTAATAGCAATACATAATGGACAGTGTAATAGCAATACATAATGGACAGTGTAATAGCAATACATAATGGACAGTGTAATAGCAATACATAATGGACAGTGTAATAGCAATACATAATGGACAGTGTAATAGCAATACATAATGGACAGTGTAATAGCAATACATAATGGACAGTGTAATAGCAATACATAATGGACAGTGTAATAGCAATACATAATGGACAGTGTAATAGCAATACATAATGGACAGTGTAATAGCAATACATAATGGACAGTGTAATAGCAATACATAATGGACAGTGTAATAGCAATACATAATGGACAGTGTAATAGCAATACATAATGGACAGTGTAATAGCAATACATAATGGACAGTGTAATAGCAATACATAATGGACAGTGTAATAGCAATACATAATGGACAGTGTAATAGCAATACATAATGGACAGTGTAATAGCAATACATAATGGACAGTGTAATAGCAATACATAATGGACAGTGTAATAGCAATACATAATGGACAGTGTAATAGCAATACATAATGGACAGTGTAATAGCAATACATAATGGACAGTGTAATAGCAATACATAATGGACAGTGTAATAGCAATACATAATGGACAGTGTAATAGCAATACATAATGGACAGTGTAATAGCAATACATAATGGACAGTGTAATAGCAATACATAATGGACAGTGTAATAGCAATACATAATGGACAGTGTAATAGCAATACATAATGGACAGTGTAATAGCAATACATAATGGACAGTGTAATAGCAATACATAATGGACAGTGTAATAGCAATACATAATGGACAGTGTAATAGCAATACATAATGGACAGTGTAATAGCAATACATAATGGACAGTGTAATAGCAATACATAATGGACAGTGTAATAGCAATACATAATGGACAGTGTAATAGCAATACATAATGGACAGTGTAATAGCAATACATAATGGACAGTGTAATAGCAATACATAATGGACAGTGTAATAGCAATACATAATGGACAGTGTAATAGCAATACATAATGGACAGTGTAATAGCAATACATAATGGACAGTGTAATAGCAATACATAATGGACAGTGTAATAGCAATACATAATGGACAGTGTAATAGCAATACATAATGGACAGTGTAATAGCAATACATAATGGACAGTGTAATAGCAATACATAATGGACAGTGTAATAGCAATACATAATGGACAGTGTAATAGCAATTATTATTTGTTAATCACCAGTCATTATCTGTCTCTTATACACATCTAGATGTGTATAAGAGACAGTTCCAGCATATACTGTAGATGAATGCTAGGTAGGAAGAAACCAGTGAAAATAATCCCCTTTTTGTACTTTGGGGGTGGGGGGAGTAAAGTCGACCTAAGGATTCCAAAATGGAAATAAGTTTTACTTTCAGTTAAAACTTTATTTGGTTATCCTGGTTTAATTAGTTCATTTTAACTTGTACTTTGTATTTTTATACATGCTAGTTTTATGTAATGTTTTATGGAACCGAATAAAGCCAGAGTATAACAAGTGGAGGAGACACAGAGTGTACGGTCAATTCATAGGGAAGGTCCACTACTGCAGTTGTAGATGCGCAGCATCAGACATTAGCAGGCTTGTTAGTACTGCTTCATGCACCTGGCAGAGCAAAGAGTTTTACTACAAAAGTATGACTCACTAAATGAAAATGAATTATAACACTTCAAATGTAGCTACAATAACAAATAAAACTCTTCAAAACTTCAACAAGACTTGATTGACAAAATCCCGGTATTATGTACAAGAGACCAAAAGTAAATTAAAATCAATTTAATATTGAACAACCTGCTTAGAACAAGGACTGTCTTGTTCTTTTCAAATAATTTGTGTTCCTTTGTCAAGGAAGAAGAGGACTTAGTAAAGTACAGTAGCTGCCATTTATCTCATGCATTATGGACTTTGTTAAAATCAGTAACAGTGTACTTTCTTTACACTGCGATACTAAAAACGACCTCGCTTGCACAAAAGGACCTAGCACCAGTAGTGTGTCTGTCTCTTATACACATCTAGATGTGTATAAGAGACAGGTACAATACTGTACAATTGCATTTACCAGAGTTTCACTTAAACATCAGTAACATTTTAAAACTATCTCCTTATAAAAGTTGTTTGATCTGTGCATTCAGTTTCCAAACCAAAGTGATACAATTCCCTCATTTTATGTGCTATGTAACATGGGCACGTTTTAAGCTGTGTTAAAACGTCTGTTTCTACATTCGCTAATGTACGTCTGTCAAATTTGATTAAGCTAAAATCTTCCCGATTATTTTCATCTTGCCGGGGTCACTTTGCAAACTCTTTAAAAGTTTCTAAACCCAGATGAGAAATTTTAATTGGCTTATTCATGTATTTACTACAGTAGTACTGATATTATTTAAATGTCTGTGGAAATAAATTAAGTTGCAGCCAAATGCAGAGTGCTATTCTGTATGGTGTGATTTGTGGCAACACATCCAACGTCAGGCTAGGCTTGTCCTATAAATATTCCTATAGATTCAATAAGCTCGGTATTATCATATCTACTATAGAAATGTAATTATAGTAATTCTAACGGTATAACATTTTCCTATAGATGTCAATTGAGTTTTTGTGGGATTCAAGTGTATTCTATTCTTAAGAGATTTCAAATTGACACAAAAATTCTTGTTGAGGTCATTGCTTTAAGGTTAGTGTTGATTGAATGACTCTTTCAAAGTGTCTATTTCTTGTTGCATTAGATTATATCACCACAGAGGTGTATGACCAAAAAAGCCCATAGACAAGTGACTTTCAATTGACTTTGTACCATCAGTATTTCTTTATACTCTTCATCTCTTCTCTTCCTTTACTTACAGTCTCATTTTCCTTTTTCTTGTTCTGTTCTTTTCCTCTTGTTTTTATCTTTGTTTTACACTATTCATTCCCACTATGCTCAATTTCTATTCACACTTTAGTTTTATGTGACAAATAGGTAAAGGTAGGAGAACAACCCATAACGTTAGTCGCAGCATCATTGTGCTGAATTGCATGTGGGCATGGTCCGTAACTACCTAGCCGAGGTGCTTATAGTTGCTACATTCCACAACGACAGAGGCTGAAACCTATGATTTGCCCATTTGTAGTACAGTATGACATAAGGTAATTTTGCCTGTAGTTTAATCATTATGTTTGTCTAAGAAAACTTGGTAGGCCTTATGTGGACAGAGTTGTATACTTTTCATTCCTTCATTGTCTTCTTGTTTACTTATTTTGTTTTATTCCATAATGATATTTCAATTGATCATCAATAAATAATGTGAATTTTTTCCTCTTTAGATTTGTAGGGCAAGACTTTTTTTGTATCTTGTACGAACCCGCCGCCCACTAATAATAATGATTTAGAATAAAAATTAAATTTTATTTTTGGCCAATCTGTAGGATACCCGCTGCCACAAAAAAATTTTAATTAAAAAAAAATTTAAAGTTTAAAAAAAAAAATGTTTTCTTTATTTTTGTTACACCCGCCGCTGCCTTGAAATCCCCCAGATAAGCATGTATATTTCTTTTTAATTATATGAATTTAAAGCATTTAACCATCCCATTACTACACTGTTTACATTCATCAATAAAATTTTATTTTTCCCCTCCTTCATATTTTTGGCAAAATTATTTGCTAAATAAGAAAACAAATTATTTTTATTTTTTTTCCCCGCCCTTTGAAAATCTTTAAAAAAATATGTTTTCGAAACAAGGTATTAAAAAAGTCTTGACTAGGCAAGTGTGTTTAGTACTCTAATAGTCACGGTGAACATAAGATTAATTCATTAAAATAATTATAGTATGCATGAAATGATGGCTAATTGATGCAATAAGATAATTATTAAAACATGTAAATTGTCTTGTAACTGCTGTTGTTACCACAATCCAAATGATTTGCAATATTGTACAAGTACTTATGTCTACTTCACATCAAATGTGTAGCTAATTAACATTGAGTCTCAGCATATTGTTTGATTTGAATTACCCTGTGTGGCAATCTGGCTTGAGATACAGTATACCTCCATGATCTTATCATGTTTTTCTGCAGGTAACTACAAAATGCAATTAGCAAATAAAGCTGGGTCCTTTCCCATCATCAGTAGTTTGACTTTAGTATCAGCCAGTCAGATGTGTTACTGTAGATTTACACAAGTGATAGACGAGGTGTATAGAAAAGCCGTTTGGAAAGCTGTCCTTCTAAAGGCAGACTGAAAGCTAAATATTGACATGATCAAATCTGTACAAGCCCTAACAAATTCAAGGAAAATGTTCATTTGTTCATTCTATTATTCTTAATACATTAGTATATATGTATACAGTATATATGTATACAGTATATATATATATATATATATTGTAATTTTCTTTTATTATTTGGTTATGTATTTTCCTATATATATATATATACACACATATGTATATATGTATGTATATATATCTTAATATTAAAGTAATTTAGTTTATCAGTCTCAGAGAAGATTCCTTATACTGACCTTGTATATTTGACCTACATTATAACATGTGACAATTTGCACGTTATCAAATTTACTTATTTATTTTGCCTGCGTTTCTTTCTGCTTTTATCATATTTATCTTTCAGCAAATTGTAATTTTCATATCTTAGAGACCTAGGATGTGCTGTAATCAGTGGTTCAATTTACATACTGCTGCTCGTAAATGCATTGTGTCACGCTATCTGTTCATAAGTATCGTTTAACTTGGAAAGCTTTAATACTGTACCTTCTAAGAGCAGACTGAAGCTAGATAATTGTGACGAAAACCAAGTTATATAAATGCCACCTTATGCTATGTTGTCAGCTGTTTCTAAAGCAACAGAAAGATGCTCACTGGCCCAGGGCATATTGTTAGCTTATATTAAATTCAAATATATCTTGTGTTGTTTTGCATCATTGGAAATGTTAAAAATATTATTTAAACCAATAATTTGGGAATTGAATGGATGGATTTATTTATTCATTGTAAACACGAAAGATAACCCACAAAAATATTTGAAAAAGACAAATTTCCAGTGGGTCCTTCTGGTGGTGGTTGGGCAGTACACCGGGAGACATCCCCTGCTCTTTTTCGAAGAGTGTACTGTTTTCTTTAACACGTATATGGGCCATAATGCACATGGGACCAACGGCCTAAACGTCTCGTTCGAAAGACAATGCACCATCGTAACTTGCATTTCAGCAAGAGATTTTCACAGTTAAGCGCACATGCAGTGGCTACCACCAGTTTAGCCAACTGAGCTAAAAAGCTGCTCTTACAAGGCACCTACTAGAGTACTCCTAGTCTTAAACATACGAGGTTATTGAAAATCCCTGAAGGGCCCTTTCTATACCATCAAACCATCCTTATTCACTACTACAAGCATGATAACCTTTCTTGCCAATTATTTCTTGGGCTTTGCTAATCGTTTTCGATTATAAATATCTCTTACGATCTATGATTACATAAGGTTCTGTAGATTTGATGCTGCAAATTGTCCTATTTGAACTCAATGAGGACAATTACTATAAATGTTGTTGTGTTATGTTTGCATGGGCATATCTTTCACTGAGCGGCCTATCCTGTTGAACATGGCAAAACTCATTAGCAACCCTGACAGTCCTTTAGCCTGTGTAAACAATCACTCTGTCAAACAAGATGTTAATAACTTCCAAGAATGTACAGAATATTGACAAGTCTGCCAAGTGTTAACAGATAGTATCAAATATCTAGCATTACAATTGACTTGATATTTTGTTAGAATACAGTGGCATCATGTTTGGGGCTGATATGGAAGGGACCACCAAAACCCGAGGGCCTGAGGGCTGCAACCAAATTATTAATTGAAATGTTAATTGTATTTAAATATAAATGTGATTTTCATATTATAGTCCGTGAAACCAGAAGTGTACTTACGACGACAAAAACATGATTTTATAAAGTTCACCCAAAGAATTTAAAGAATGTTTTGAAGTAAGTGGTTATGATAATCTTATGGTGTTCTTAAAGGTTTGGCAGCTTGAATTTGTGATTCGATAAGCATTTTCGAAGACGGGTTTAGGTGTGCAGTAACATATGCTGTCGGTCAGATATGCAACATTTTATGTTTAGGAACATTTAATGTATGTGCTACTATGTCATATTGACGTGTTTCTCACTGATACAAGCATTCGTAGTCATCAGATAGTGTAAGCAGAGTTGGACTGTTGTGATTGAACATTATGTTATAATACCATATATTCTACTAAAGTCAATGCTGTAATCCCATTCAGTCTTAATCTGCACATCTCCAAGTAATGAGGACTATTTCTATCGGCTTTAATGGGATTAGAGTCAGGCAAAAGGGATTAAATATCTAGGAGGAACAAAAAATTAACACTTCAAATTTAAATTTGTTTACACACACTGAGTTCAATTAAGCTGAACAAGATAAAAACAACACAGTATTCTGAAGCAGTATCTTTTGAATTGCTAAAGGTATTTTATTAAAAATTAAAGACAAATAAATGATAATTTATAAAAAATGTTATGCTGTTCATTTTTTAGAATAGAACCACAACCTTGATTGAGTTTAATAGATAATAAGCCAACATTTTTTAAAATATTAACTATACATTCAATGGTTCAAAATATGATTTATTTTATTTATTTATTATCCCAGCCAACAGCAAACATAAAATTCGCCACTTACAAGAGGGAATGATGCTTTTTCCATTGATTGATTAATGTAATTTTCAGGTTATAAGACACAAAAATATTGGGGTAGCCTATTCCTTCGTGTCATGATTTCTCCAATTACTCCATTGAGTAATGTTTCCCCCAGCTACTCTGTTGTGGCTTGGTTCTCCTATATTTGATTATTCCTTTGTGACATGATTCCTCCGGTTATTCCAATGAAGCATGATTTTTCCAGCTACTGTACTCTGCTGCTGTGCCATGATTCCCCCAAGTACTCTGATGTGGCTTCATACAATGCATTGGCTCCTGTGGCATGCTTCTTCCAACCACTTTGATATATCAAGACAAGTGAACCCATGTGTAAATCATTTTTAACATTGAAATTTTCCTTTTTTTTCTTTACAGTGCTCAAGAATGTATAAAAGTTGCCATTTTAGACAACGACTTTATGAAGAATCTGGAGATGTCGCAGATCCAAGAAATTGTAGACTGCATGTATCCAGTTGAGTACAGCAAAGACAGTTACATTATAAAAGAGGGGGATGTTGGATCTTTGGTGTACGTCCTTGAAGGTAAGGTACTTGTAATAAGGGTTGCTTTAGTTATTGATGTACTTTACAAAAGACAAACCTGCTAAATTTTTAGCTAAATTTATTGTAATGTCAGGAATTATTGTCATTTACTCTAAGTATGCTATAGCATGTTGTATGAGTGCCACTGTTTCAAAATTGGATACAATATATTTATTGATTGATCGAACAACGTCATCTTTATTTTAATAATTGTAATCATTCATCATTATGTTTATTATTTCTAAAGCTAGATTTTTTGAACTGAACTTCTTTGGGGTTAGATGTGGCTGATTGATATTTTCTTTATTGGTTATGAATTCTGAAATGAAGATGAAATGAAATTATCACAATAACCCTTTTTATTATCATCATCAACGGCATATCAATTTTGTCACCATCCTCATCATCATTGTCCTTGTTATTGTATTTATTTACTTAGGCGCACAACACATGTACCAAGGATTGTCAATAGTGAATATTATCACTGTCCTACTTGTAGGTGACAATCTCTTACACAAGACCAACATACACACATGATGCTTTACACAAACTGAATCTCAATATGAGTTTTAGGGAGTAGAGTTTCTTTGGTCATGTGAAAAAAATCTTGCAACACTGACAGGAATTGAACCCAGGACCCTGGGATTAGTAAGCAAACATCTTAACCACCAAGCTATTCAAATCTACACCATTCACTTATCCTCATTGTCATCATCATCATGACATAGACACACAGTGCAGTGCTAGTGTATTGTCAATGAAATTAATTTTCAAAGCCCTAATAAATGTCCAGAGTTTTATTTTCAATGGTATCGGACTAGTACGGCTCAACTATTTTTATTTATTCATCATCTTGTCATCATCATCATTATCATTGCTGTCGCCATCATCATCATCTTGGTCTTCATCATGATCATGCTCATTATCATCATCATTTCAACATAGTTTTTGATTCACATAATTTTGATTGAATGCAAGAGCTTAAGATTTTGATCCATTGAGCTTTGAATTTCAACAATAAATCTTTGATTATTTTTGTGCATTATAAACCACTTCAGCACACAGCTTGTAACCTACAGTATCACAGAATCAAATGTCTTCAGTTGAAACACATTTAATCTTTAACTGTTCTAACTTTCTTCAACATTCTGTAGTGATTTATTCTTTACATGTTTTAACTTCAATTATAAAGGTTCAGAATATATAATTTCTTCAACTGCTATCCTCCTCTATTGTGAACTTCGTTTAACAAGCAGCCATATTTCATTCGTTATTGATGGTTTCCATGGCGTCGCAACTCTATTCCTTTTCAAGCTTTTATTTTGTAAGATATACGTTTGATAGTACAGTATGGTAATTAAGAAGGTTGGATGGATGAGCACATATGACGAACCGTTAACCTTTGATTTCATTTGTTCAAATAACGTAATGAATCAAATAGCTTCAACTTGTATGCAATTCAAACCTGATGTTAGTATCCAAAACATGCCGTTTGTTATAACGATATGATAATCATATTCGTTTGTTCATTGCTAAATTAAGTTTAGGAGCCCTTCAAAACCTAATTTGCCATCACATATGATTCAAGTAAATGGTAATTAAAACATTTCAGGTTGTATAGTTTGATATAAAATATTGTGGATTATATAAAGCAGCCAATGTTAGTGGTTATGATGATGATTACGATATGACAATGATTAAGATGGAAGCGACAATGATGACAATAAGAAATTAGGTGATGTGTAGCAATAAATGGTGGATTGCAAAGCAATGGCAAATACAAATACAAATACATATTGCGAAGTGTTGCTGTGAAATAGACAGGAAGTAGGAGAAGTAGCAAAGCAAATGGCAAATAAGGGTGCAAGCTGCCGGGTGTGGAATAGCATGGAATACGGAAGTATCAAAACACCTAGAAGTGTGTGTGTGTACTGATCCATGATAATTTGTAGGTTCCTTGATCACTATTCCATCCTCTGTTCCAGCTAGATAAAAGACTTATACAATTCATTGTTATGTATTGTTACTTAGGGAGTATGGAATCTTAACTTTTGTTACAGTGATTTAGTTCACTTTTTGGTTCCTGCCTACTCCCTGAGTTGACTATGTTTGTTTTTGTATTGTTTCTGGCAACAAAGAATAAGAATACAACACTATGTAGTTGGTACAAGTACAGTATAGTATACATCAATTCAAAACAAGTTTTTGCTTCCCACATCATGGAGGTGTAAAAAATATAAGTATAATACAGATCACCTCCAGTTGAAGACTTCTTTTGGGACTGGGGTTTTCATGGTCTTTTGCAGATTAGAAAAATATTTTTAAAAAGATATGATACATATTCATTTTCAGAAATGTGGTCTTTAATTGGAGGGGTAATTTATTAAAGGGAGACCTGTATAATACCTGCATGCCTGCATCAGAGTCTATTGTGAATGTTAATGTATGAAATCTAAACAAATAGAGGGGGCCCAGGGAGGAATTCTCACAGATGAAGGGTATACACCAACTCAACCTGACTATGGTTGGGGCCGAGGCAAGAAAATTTACGATTATGGCGCCTAGTTAGCCAGAAATGAGACCCTCAGACTTAAATTTGAAAATAATATTCTTTTCTTCTCAAATTTTGTTTAATTTTGAAAGATTCTGTATAAGAGACAGCCCTCCCCCAACATCCACATGAACATCGCCGTCAAGAGGAAGTGCAGAAGAATTGCGAACGACTTACAGACATACTGTTAAATGATAATAATGATTTTTTTAAATGGTATTAAGGTGGTAACAGTAACGTAACTGTGACTGTATTTATTTTTTATTTTATTTTTATCTAAAACATTTTTACCCAGGATACATTTTCAGGCAGATGTTAATGCCCGTATTTACGATGGTCCTGCACAATAATTACAATGAAAAAATAGACAGTCCACATACAGTATAAACAATAAACAGCTATGGTAAGAAAGAAAAATATTTCAAGAATCAAGATCTCCAAAAACACAATTTTTACAATAAAAAGTTAAAACATCAACAAATGAACAAGGCATAAAATATTAAAGATTTAAAATAGTAACATATTGAACAAACACCAAGAATATATTTTAACATATTTTAATTATTAAAAAATCTGCATACATTCTGTTGACTTGAGGAATGAGCTGCTATATTTGTTGATGTTATATAATTATTGATGTAAAAAATAATTTTCTATTACTAATATTAATGTTATTAATTATTAATTGTTCCTAATACTGTGACAATATTGTGATAGTGTGTATATTACAGGTGTCTGCTTTCTAGACCAAGTGTTAAAGACAATCAATGATATAGTTCTCTAACATTATTGGTTTTAATATCTCTATAACAATATTGGTATTAATATTTATTATTTGCTGATTTTCCATTTAATATAAGAGATTAAATAAAAAATGTTTTTGGATTTAGAAGGGGATGGACAATCAGGTAGGTGGATCATATGAAAATGTATTAGAAAGAATGATAAAGGTGATTAGAGACAGACAAAATAATTGGATTGGACACATAGTCAATCAATCAATCAATCTTGAAAATATGTAGCGTGATGTTCAGTGACGCTTAGAGTGGCAGTGACAGACTGTAGGAATATTGTGAAAAGTCATAGAATGTAGGATGGAAAATAATAATTAACGTTGATTGACAACCTCAAAATAAACGCAAAAATAAATGAAGCGGGGGAATGAATACATGGCCTGAAAATTAAGTAGGATGCCGATGATAAGATTATAATCGTTACGGTTGTTATTCTTAATTATTCATTCAACGAATTAAAATTTCATAAACTAAATAACAGAACAGTCTTCATTCAAACAGAACTATCATAAACAGGATATTTCGAAAATTATTTTATTCAGGTATGTATACATAAAGTAGCCAATGGCAAAAAATATAAATTTTAAAAATTATGAAATTGTACAAAAACCAATAATATATGTATTTACAAATCATATACAGAATACAATATAACATTAAAAAGGAAAATTTACAAGCATAAATAAATATCTATGAAAAATCCATGTTGAAACACAAAATAAATCTTGTGCAGTGAGTTTTAAAGCTACTAATACAAAACACATTAGAATTCGATCAGATCTATATTATTCTTTTATTATTATTTTTTCATCGTGTTCAATAATTATATATTCCATTGCCAGTCACATCAATGTTAAAGAAGTAAATAATATATTTTAGAATTATAATAATTTCAACCGTTATTGAAATATTATTTTAGTAATTAGTGTTTTGTGTAAAACCCTATTCTATTTGCATTCTTTTGGATTCTTTCATGTCCGAAGGCTTTTATTTAATAAGAAAGCCTCCGGCCCTTTTTACATATTAAAAACATGAATAAAAATTAGTAAGGGTTTCTAGCTAAGTATTTCTATTATAAGCATAATGCACATATTGTAATAAATTATTGACAATATTCATTCACATCTCTGGACTACATTAAAAGAAAATTAAATATTGAAGTATTTTTGTTAACAAAATGTGGTAGAAAATGTCTCTAATTTCATTAGGAAAGGGACAAACTACTACAAAATAATATTCGTCTTATATTTTATCTAAATGTCATAACTTGCATAATCTGTCCTGTCTTGCTATATTCACCCATCTACCTGTTTTTTTTTACTTTTAATTCAATTAAACAGACGGTAAAGTGGAGGTGACCAAAGAAGGTAAATACCTCACCACTATGACAAGGGGCAAAGTGTTTGGTGAACTGGCTATCCTTTACAATTGTACCAGGACTGCCACAGTCAAAGGTATGTCCAATAATTATTTTACTAAATTCAGAAAATGATTATCAGTCAATTTGTTATTAAAAAGTTATTCAAAATTTAATTTGACACATTCAACATCGTGTTGCCTATTAATAATATTTAAATATTTATTTAATCACACAAATCTTGGTCATATTTCTTTTACATCAAATACTTATTAACTGTTTTCAGCCTTTAAAATGCTGATTGACTCCTGACAAATTATATTTGTCCACACTATCAAAAAACTGTTGTATGCCCATATATAGTGATGATGTGGCTATATATGGTCATAATATGATGTCATCATGACCATACTTAGGCATGTCACATTAGTCTGGACAGGACTTAAAGCTTAGAGCAAATATTAAAGAAATTGTATTATTCATGCATTTGGTATTTAAGAGGAAATATCTCTCTTTGTATTTTTAATTTGAAAGTTATTAGCTTAATATTTGTCTTTAATATGTGCGTGAATGGAATAAAATGCTTTTTTATTTTACATATAATTTAATCAGTCACATGACTTCAATGTAGTGTTTACAACCTTTAAATTTTGACCTGTTGTGACATTAATAATATTGTTTTTTTCATGTATTGTTTTTTGGGTTTTTTTTTGTTTGAATTCCATTCCACATAAAATTTGCTGTGGTTTTTCTAGCAATAACAACCACCAAGCTATGGGCGATTGATCGTCCTTGTTTCCAGGCCATAATGATGAAGACCAGTATGGTACGACAAGCGGAGTATGTGAGCCTGCTTAAGAGGTAAATTAAATATTCAGAATTCAGTTTAGCACCTTTATCACCATGTGCCTAATACCTGATTCACACCCATTAACTGGTACAGTTGAATATAGAATAATTTACTGTAAGAAATACCGCAGTTTACTGTCATAGTAAAGCAGAATATTTAAGCTGCCATCGGAAGTAAGTTATTCAAAATTTAATTTGACACATTCAATATCGTGTTGCCTATTAATAATATTTAAATATTTATGTAATCACACAAATCTTGGTCATATTTCTTTTACTTCAAATACTTATTAACTGTTTTCAGCCTTTAAAATGCTGATTGACTCCTGAGTATAGGTAGAAGAGCTCCTGGTTAGTGGGGAATGATTCCTAGGTAGGGGTGGAATGGTTCCTACGTATGGGTGGAATGATTCCTAGGTATTGGTGGAATGATTCCTGGATAAAATGCTTGACTTCTTGGTAGAGTTGGAATGACTCCTGGTTAGGGGTAGAGTACTAAATTTTGCTAACCATGTTTGTGAATTTCAAGAATTTTCTCTCCTTTAACATTTAATGTTAACTTTCATCATTGTCTTCATTATCCTCATTTTAATTAATGGGGCTGTGGTAAGTGCTTCCAATTGACCAGGGTTTAAGTACTACTTGTTCGTATCCTTGGGCAACTATTTATCCATGTTATTCTTGCTACCCAGTATGATAAGTGGGTACCCAGAGGGCGCAGATGCCAATGCGTTGATAAATAGACTGCACCATTATGGAAATTTCCCAAAGGTGTTCCGTAGATGTTAGATTTAATGACTGGGGTAATAATGTGAAGTACAGACAGGCTTAGCATTATGTGCTAAACAAACAACATTGAACTGTTACTATTAATATCATTATCAAAGCTGGAATTGTTAAGAAGATTATTTTTTAATTGATTGTAGTGTGAACTTTGATGATTTTTTGTAATTAATAATTGCAACTATTGTGTTAAACTACTTCTTTTTGCTTTTCTCATTCTATTAAATTTGTGTACGAATTATTAATGGTCAGTTGTGATTTTGTGTGTGTTCCATTGAAAAACATTACCATTTCAAATCCAAATGTTCAAGACTTCCAAATTTAAAGCTAATACAGTACATCTATCTTCTGATTGTGCTCAACATCAGTTTTTTTTTTTAACTTGGTTTTTTTTTGTTATTCCAATAATTATAATTACCATTATATTTTTCAGTAATGTCGCTTTCCAGAGCTTCCCTGAAGAATCATTAACCAAAATAGCAGACATTTTAGATGAGGTAAGTTGTGACATTTCATTTCTTTTCATTTTAAATGTTTCATTTCATATTTTTAGTCCAAAGAACAATGAAACTGAAAACAAAATGATTGAGAAAATAACAACTGAGTTGGATTGAGAGAACAAGTTAAAACTAAGTCACTATATATATATAGCTAGCTCTCCAACGCCAATGAGAACATTAATTAACATGCAATATAGTCATATAGATATAAGTAAATAAGTACATAAATAAATAATATGTCATTTTCTACAAAACCATTTTTTAAAAATGTATTTGATAATAAAGAAAAAGTAACATCTTATATTTACAAATGTATCAAAATGAGATACAGTAGAAGGTCTGAAAACTTGTGGATTTTCATCATTAATTAATTTCAAAGATGCATCATTACCTTCCTAAAGGTTTTCCACTCAGCATACAGTACCAGATTGTAATTCATCACATTTTTATTATTTTCTTAATCCAAGTAGTCGTATGCATATATTGTGTGCATGCAACATAAGTATTATCGTTATATTTTCATTACTTCTGAAATGCTCCTGGTTTGTTAACTGTCAATACTAGCAGTGCTCAGTGGTTTTGTTTTTGGTCGTTGACTTTTGCTGCATTGTAGAGCCAGCTGTATGTTCAATTGATCTCTCCATCTTCAATTGATCCCTCCATGTACAATTTCCTTCCCAAATTGTTGCAGTAACAGTGTTCTATATCTCTGCATATCCCTTAATGTGATTCTGGCACTTCTCTTAGTGTTCTTGTACTCGATAAGGGTTTGTCCAGACTTTTGTTAGCATTACAAACAAGCTTATAGCCATACTATGTTTAGCTGACAGATTTCTGAATTTATATAATTAGCTGTGGAGAAGACAAATTCAAACAGTTATTTAATGCAGAATTCAATTTAAAGGTAATGTTTCCTTATATTAAAAACAAGGAAATGCTTTAAAAAAGGGGGGGGGGGAGAAACATTTAAATTCGAAATTTTTTAAAAGTTAAGGGAACATAAAACTGCATTCACATAGGATCCAAACCAAAATTCGGACTATGTTTCAGCATATACAGTAGAACCTCGTTTTTACGTACCCCAGTTATACGAACCCTCGGTTTTACGTACGCCTCATATCGACGATGACGTCATCAAAAACTCCGAAAATATTCAAAACAAACGGCCCTTTTCAGAGCAACCATAAGTAAAAAGACTATAACAAAAAAACTATAACAATAAACAAACCATAATGCAACGTATTTTCATTAAACAGCAACGTTGATTGAGTCTAATACCGGGTTGTTATAATCTAAAACCACGTGAACTGAGTGAAATGAACAACTACCGATGGTGCTCACAATAATTGCTTTCCTCCTTAGCTTCGTGTGGCAAACCATGTAAAAACTTGTCTGGTGTAATTTTCTACACGAAGCTGAATAGGCATAGTTTCGTACACGAACGCTAATTGGTTGGCTCGCCCAGTGCAATGCACATGGTTTTGCTGTTTCACGTACACGAACGCTAATTGGTTGGCTCGCCAAGTGTACATGGGTTTAGTTTGTCTCAACAGGCCCAGACAACACCACAGCTCTGTTGTTTAGAATAGGCATGAAGAGGAATTCCCAAGTTATACCTTTGTCGTATAGGTAATCTTACAATATTTTCATGTTTTTTAGTTAAATAAAAGACATAAAGTGATGAATTAATACACTAGACACATGGTTTTATTTGAACACTTTATTATGACATCGTAAAGTGATGAATAAAAACACTAAACACATGGTTCTATTCGTAGGCCTAGAGGCTAGGTCTAGCCTAGCTAGGTAACATCGTTCGTTCATACATACGTATATTGAGCGTTTACGTACGTATTAGGTCAAAGGATACCACAAATTTAACCCAACCTCTATCTTACGAATCCCCCGATTTACGTACGCCCTCCGGTCCCGTACCGTACGTAAAATCGAGGTTCTACTGTAATGTTATCTTACATCATACATGTTATGGTTATACTGTACCTTTTAAGTTACATGGTATGATCTCGCATAATGTGATCTCACAAAGTATGATCACAGGATGACATCCATGCTATGATCATATGATGTTATCTTACATCATGCATGCTATGATCATATATCATGATGTTATTTCCATGTTATCTTACCTCACATGATCATATACCTTATTGTCTTCTGTGTCTGATCATGTATGGTAATCATGTAGTCTCAATTTCAGATGCAAACACACATGATATTGTATATGATCTCACATAATGATCATGAAATGATTTGATCCCAATTCATATAATGTGATCATGCAGTAAAGTGATTTAATCTTATAATATAAATTTGAAAAATCATCTTTTTGAAATTATTTTGGAAAATATTAAAATGACTAGCATTATTTAGTCTTAATTAGAGAATATTATTGATAATATTATTCTTCCATATGATAATCTTATGGAAAAAAGGAACATACATAGCTTATTATGCCATATTTGTGATTCCACCCTAATGTGAAAATCCAAGCTTTGTTGGTAGAGTAACCGAACACATTAATCAGAATGTCTAAGGTTCGAATCCCGACGGTACAATATGTATTTCTCAAATTATCATATATCGTAATACCTATCAATGCGTCTGTAAGATTTATCGCAGTCTTGTGTGTCTAACCGATGTTTCAACAAACCCACTAGCATGCAAAACAGCATCTTCTGAGCATGCCTAATTGAGCATCAGTTTGCCGAAAAAGCTAATTAATTGTTATATCGGCAGAGGCTGTTGCAGAGCGAGGAACATACGAGCTGTATTTATCATTGTTGATTATCACCGCTGAGACTCGGACAATTTCTCACTCTCTGAGATATTGTCCGTATTTAGATACTTCTGTGGACAAAATGTATCTGAATCAGAATTCTTAGAAGATTTAATCAACTGAAATCAAATGTTTACAACAAAATGAGAAATGTGTTTTGTCTCGATCAACATTCTGTCAAATTACTGTATGATGATCTAAAAATAGTTTCCCGAGAAATTTAAAGAGATTAAAATGATTAGAAACACAACATCCCCGATTAAACTCATTTGAAAATGTTGTAGTTTTGAAGTAAGTTCTACATTGCACAATAATGATTGCATGCAATTTCATATCAATCAAATCTTTTATTTTGGAATCAAGATTGTCTATATAACAGTACAAAATAATATATAGAAAAAGGAATATATAGAAATAAGAATATGAAGAATTGAACTAACAATTTGAAACCTATGACCATTAAATAGCTTTATAAACTATTTAAAAGAAACCCAATTCAATTCTACTGACTGAACTCACATCATCATAAGTTACTTAACCACTTTAAAAATAAAAATAAATACATATTTATTTATTTTATGTGTTTTTATTTTTCTGACACATGTTTTTGTTTTGCAGGTCTATTTTAAAGAAGGAGAGTATATCATACGACAGGGTGAATTTGGTGATACAATGTATATTATTAGTAAAGGAGAAGTAAGTATTCAACTCATAATTTTGATGAAATTCTTATTTAAATCCAGATATATTATAAATTGAGAGTAGAAATAGGTCAGATGAGGTCAATAATTTTAGGGCTGACCCTGTTTCATTTTATTTATTTATTCGGTATAAAATGCTCAAAATGCAACAAAAGTTGAAAATTTCTTGAGTTTACATATAAAAATAAGCCTACCAAACAGAAAACAGACACAAAACTTCTACAAAGAAGTAAAAGCTTCATGTTACTGTATCATATACAGTAGGCCTGCTGTACTCATTGCACAGTACTGTAATCATAATATCTTCTTGTTCTTTAAGAGCATTTATTTTATTAACCAATCTGGTTGATTTTTATGTTCAGTTATAAATAAATATTCTCTGTACATTGTTTTTAAAGTCTTTATTTGTTTTTTAATGGTTGAATTGATATGTTGGGATGAGGTTAATGCTATCAGCTGCTTCAAAGTGTTGCACATCTTAACAATTTATGTGTGCTTCGAAATATTTTAAGAATTTGAGTTCTATTTTTGAACATCCGGGGAAATCATTGCCACTTTTATGAGTTAATGCAAAGTAAACTGCAAGGACGTTTATCACGTCAATATAAAACAGTCAAATTTAAAGGCAGTTAAAAGTACCCAAGCTGAAATTCAGCAGATTAATGGAAGAGCTGTATAAGAACAAGATGGATCTTTAAAGGAAAAATGTTCATAAATATATTCTTCATTATACAAATAATTGATTATTGTCAGCAGTGTGTCGCAGCCACAAATAAGCCTTTGATGTCTCTAGATAAAGTGAGCCTGAAAGTAACTCTAGGCTTAGAGATATAGTTTGATACTAAATACAGTAGTTGTTTTTTTTATATATATTTTAAAGATTTTTTTTTTGTGAAACCTTTAATCTATATTGCTAATAGTAGTATCAACATTATCTTAAGTGTCTCCTTTTCTTTGATGAACTCTAAAATGGCTTGTGACCAGATAAAGGTTTATCCATCTAATTATGGCAGATGAAAGCTCTTGTTGAGTGGGTATCTCCAATATGTTTTCTAAAGCAGGACGCTCACTGCATCGTACGACTGTGGCACGACAAATCCTTATTTGCTTTCGGCGAGCGATAGACGACGCAATGCCGTCTGCTGATTGTCAGTGGCAATCTGAACGGATCCTCATTAAAAAGATGATCCGTTGGGTCCGCGTCTTCCCGTGCGTTCTTCATCGCATTGCCGTCGCACGCAGTGAGTAACCAGCTTTAGGTGTAAGAAACTGCCCTCCTTTTTATGACTCTTCACATGCTTGACAATAAAATTATCAGTATAATATTAAAAATAATATTGTAATATTGTATATTGAAATTTTTTTCTGATAATAATATAATTATAGTTTAATATGATAATTGAACTATTTTTTAATTTTGTATTTTATCATTCCATTTTTCCTCAATTTTTATCAAATCAATAAAGACTGACATTATGATATTAAAAATAATATTGTATAAGGTAAAAGATAATATTAAATATAATAAAAATAATGATGATAATATATAGTGATAGTTATTATATTTTTAAAAAAATTATACTATTTTTTTAATTTTGTATTTTATCCTTCCATTTTCCAGTCATGCATTTTATTTCCATATCACTTCCAATTCTCTTTCCTCTTCATTTCACCTTTCAAAGTTATCTTTTTCACATTGTTGTCACTTCTTGCCCTGTGCTTTCACAAGTGACAAATCGTTGATATTAAATTTACTTGTGTTCGTAACTCGGCCCATGTTGTGAACTCAATATTCCATAGATTTTAGGATGTATATAAACTACAGTTCTATTGATATTGCATAATAATTATTTAATGTTATAAGCTATATGTGATTGTAAACGTTTTTTTTTTATATTAATATTTTTTAAAAAATCAGAAAGAAGAATTTTCATACATAATTTCCAACAATCTAACATTGATTTATTTGTTGTGTAGACACAGTTTTAGGGATGATCCCTTGTACAGTATGTGAATATGGGTCTAGCAATGATTAATTACGTTAGTATGAACATGTTTTAGCAATTGGTCTACTTGTTTGTGAACATGGTTTTATAGGCTCATTAAGCTCTATCCACACTATAAAATTTTCTTTGACAAAAAAATGTGACAAGCCCATATATAGTAATGCTATGCCTATATATGGTCATGCTGTGATGTCATCATGCCCATATATGGGCATATCACACTTTTTTGTCACACAAAATTTGATAGTGTAGACAGAGCTTTAGTTCTTTGTACTTTATACACAAAAACAGCTTTATTGTGTATTGATGTGTGAACACAACTTTTAGTAACACTGCTTTTAAGTCTGGAATTACGTAACATAATTTATCCGAACATATTATGGAGAGATCTGAGAGATCAAACTCAAAATAACATTAAAACTTTAGACACATTTACCCCTCCTGTTAGTATTCTATTTGTCCTTTCATTGGTTCCTCCTGATATTTAATGTTTCCTACTTGTTGCCTCTTGTTACCATTTCAATGATTTTCTCCCTCCCCATCAATTATCAATTTATTTATCCATCTGTTAACATTTAATTAATCCCTTCCTGTTATCTTTTTATTGATCCCCTCTTGTTATTAGTTTATATCCCTCCTGTTTTCATTTCATTGAGCTCTTCTGTTATCATTTCATTTACCCCTCCTGTTGAAATTTCACTGACCCCTTCTGTTGCCATTTCATTGACTTCTATCTGTTATCATTTCGTTGACACCGCCAATTATTTTCATATTTTGTATTTCCATTTTTTACCACTTAGGCCTTGCACGGCATTGATGAAAAACACTCTTGGGTTTTCCATGTTAAAATAATGTAGTTTAAAATTATTATTATTATTATTTTTTTCAAATATATGAAATTAACAAAATGTTCATTGTAACAAGAAATGCCTATATTTTATATTGTGTTTAGTAATATTCAGAATAAATATAAAGAAAAGAAAAGCAATACAATTGCGTCACTTATGACGCAAGCTGGATCTGTGAGCTTGTTTTGAGATTATCATTAATGGAAACAAAATTGTATATATATGAGATTAGTTTTCGATGGAAGTTAGTAACAATGGTTGTAGAAATTGCTATTAACTATTAAAAATGAATGCAAATTCTGAGTAGACTTTGATAATTATGATATTTTCTTGCAATGTGAGATTTAATGGTTTAATCCTCAATGAAGCTATATGTCTCTTTAAAAAATATGCACCTAGATTAACTGAATTAATGTCAGGGACTCGATAAAGAAAGAACATCCCTTGAGATTGCCCAGCATTTAATGCTAATATTAACTATATAAAATTAAGTAAAATTCATGTATCTTCCTAATTATCTATTGCCTTTGTATAATTAGATTAATTTTACTTTAATTTGTGTAATCAATTGATTTGAACAATTTGCATCTAGTGAATTTCTGTTCTCTAATTCTCTTTTCCAAGAGAGGAAGTAATGGAAGTGGAAAGGAATTTAATAACGTTTTGAGTTATTTGCTCCAAATATTGCAGTAATGAACAATTTGCAAGCTCAAAATATTAAAGTATCATTTTAATCCCTAAAATTTTTTTCTATTTCAGTCTATTCCTCTTTTATATATTGTTGTTATTATTAATGTTCTTTATTGCCTGGTATATGTGCAGTACAAACATGAATCGATTCATGGTTTCTGAAGTTAAGTAAATAATATAAATGGTTTGCTTAAAAGACAGTCGTTATAAACCACAGATAGCTACTTCACACATGAGTTGAGTTAATGTTTAGTTACTGTTAGATTTAATAAAAGACTGTACTTGAGGCTAACACTCATACCAAAGGTGGTAATGTAGAGCATTGCATTTGAATTTTGCTTTATTATGCTATTAAAGTTAAGTTTGGTATCAATATCTTAAAGACATGTACAAATGTGGTCTCCAATGTACCAGTACATATGAAAGATTAATGGATAGTTTTGCATGGAGGAATTTCTTCCTGCATGGTTATAGAATTCATAATTAAAATGAATTTAATTGCTAGATGGCAATTGCATTCAAAGAGAGAGGACCTACATAAATGTTTCGCAATTTGTCACGATTAAAGTAAGCAGTAGGACTGATTAAGAGTCACAGTTCACACAAATATGGTGAGCAATGCAATATTCATTGATTAATAGCATTGTGGCACTAAGTATCTCTTTACTGAAAATGGTCCAAGTTCTGTTGCCATGGAGATAGCACTGTGAATTGAATTTAAAACTTCCGTATATCTGATGTGTTTGAAATTATTTATAATTTTTATTCAATCTTAATTTGTCAAAAACTAGTTCAATAAATTTGTTACTTCCACTTTATTTTGACCTCATTTTACTGAATATTTTTCAGTCCTAATGAAATATTTAGTGCTTATTGACTCCTACCTATATTATGAAAATATAAATTAATAATTAAATAACTTACTGGCTGCAAGGACTCATCGTTTTTTTTTTTTGCACTTTAGGTGTGAATGGTATTTTTTTGGCACCTACATTAAAAGAGACTACCAGTAGGCATTGTACACAAAATAATTCCACAAACAAAAGCCAATATGCACCAGGTACAATAGCAACTGTTTTATTTACCAGTGTATGTTTCTATGGTTTCTGCCTGGGTACCAGTATGGTCATAAGTTACCCGAGTGTCATTAAACGCAGTTCCAAATGAGAGTTAGGCCGTGTAACATACATCTGATTCCTAATTCAGACACTGATTGGAGTGTAGGTACAAATTAGTTCCATCCACTAAGTGGATTAAAATACTAAAAATGACCATTAAGTTAAGTTAACATTGGAGTATAGGGATTTAGTTCTGTATTATCAATTTTTGCACACAACCCCACCCTCAGGCCCAAACCAGCCTACAACCCTGGACGCATTAATCAGTAGTAACAGACTTCTCACCTTCACACAAGCAAATATAAAAATTGTTAAAAGTCGTACAATTTATACACAGAGTGAAAATGAGCGGCACCCCATAAGCATGCGCTAGTCTTTGCTAAATATATCGAGAGTGTATCAGACCTGCGTTGTCTGTTTTTCTTAAATGGATGTTATATGCTAATCTTACACATATAGGTATTCACATGGAGGCACTTTAGCAGGGATGCTAAATTGTCTTAGCAGGGGATATAAGTAACATTTTTTCTTGTGTGAATTGGGTTTTAGCTAGGTTATATTTTTACAGCATCTTTTCTATGGTGTAAATAATTTCAGCAGTGTAAACACTACCTAGACAGGTGATGATAATGGGAGAGATTTACTTACCAAGTGCTAATGCAATTGCACATCTAATAGGACTATAAAATGAGGTGTCTGAAAAATGTCGTCTTGTGTATTTCTCTGCACGAATCTAATCTTGCTCTGATGTATTTTATTTTTGACATTCGTAATGAAAACTCATTATAGTTGAGGACATTACTACTGGAAAAAATATATTATACCACACAAGCCATTGAAAAATTTAATCAATTGAATTTTTATGATATTTTATGATTTATGTTCTCTAGTGTGATGTCACAGGGCGTTTATCTGCTCACTCAGAAGTTCAATTCATTAAAAAAATTGGAAAGGGGGACAATATTGGTGGGGAAAGCTTTGAAAACAAGTAAGTATTAAATACATTATCTTTTTTTTTTACTTTATTTTTTATTCAATTTCCGGGGGAAAAATAAGAAAAAATAATTTGCGATTTGTATAGCTAACCAAAGGTAAACAATTCAGAGAATTGCACATTGTCAAGCTTTATCACCAAAAAGCACCAAAAAAAAAAAAAGCCAGAAGAATATTATAAAAAAAATTCTATGCTTTTGATAACATGTTTTACTATCATCATTAATAATTATCGTCATTATTATAATTATTCTCATAATGCTATCGTTATCATCATTCCCATAATTATTAACAGCATCATCATTGTAATTATCAGCATCACCATCCTCATAAACATTTCATTACCAGCATCCTCTTCATTACTATTGGCATTATGATTATCACATTGCAATCATTATCTTTATCATCATCATAAATGTTTTGATTTCAGTGTTGTTATTAGTAAAATTTTGTAAATTGTCACAAAAGTAATTGTTTTGCCTGTTTCATATGAAGATATTTTTTCATATAATCCTTTTAAATTAGCATTTATTGACATCTTCATAATTTTTCCACAAATGATATCCTGTCTTTACTCAATGCTTATAAGCAAATATTGTAGCGATCAGAGCTCCACTAATTCAATATTCAGTAAAAACTTATATTAACATGAATATCAGTGGATGGTTTTAATTTATTATTTGGTTAATCATTCATTTCCACATTAATAAAAAAAAATATAGAAGATTGTTAATTGCATTTCCAGTAATTATCTCTACTGAAGATCCAAAGTTCAAAGGCAGTTGATGAGATTAACAAATATTCCATTCACGTGCAGTGCAGATTGAGTGATTTAAGACATCTGGTCACCTTCGTTTTTTTTTATTCGTTTTTTTTTTTTTTTTTTTTCATTTGTGTCTAGTGTTTACAGACATTGTTTACTTTCTCTATACAAGTTGAACAATTATGAGTAGTGAAGCATGTAGCGATGATGGATAACTTACTATTTTAATATCCATGTGAAAGATTATTACAGGATCTATTACCGTAGAATGATATAATGAGATATTAGTTCTGAGGCTTACGATATGTGTCTGCAAACAATAGAACACACACTATCCATGTACTGCAGTACAGTGTAGACTCAATATTCAAACATACATTTGTAAGTACACAATTCACATGTAAAGCTTCATACAAATTATCACATTTTTTTTGACAAGAAACTGTTGTATATATAGTACAACCATATATAGTCATAATGTGTCTATATATGGTCATGATGTGAGTTGTCATGACCATATTTAGGCACGTCACATGTTTTTGTCAAATGAAATTTGATAGACAAGGCTTTGGAAGAACACACTTAAACATGATACACATGTACTTGGCAATCATGTGCACATTACTTGCATACTGCGCACACACCCAATGCAGTTACATGTGATCATGCACATACAATACACGTATGCACATAAACATCTGCTCCCTGCTGAATAAAAGCCCTGTCCACACTATCAAATTTTAATTGACAAAAACATGTGACATGCCTAAATATGGTCATGATGACATCACATCATGACCATATACAGGCACATCATCACTATATACGGGCATAGAACATTTTTTTCTCAAAAATAATTTGATAATCTAGACAGATTTATGTAAAAAGCATCTGCAATAGTATAATTACTTGTATTAATATATAATACTTAAATATATCATACTCAATATTACATTATTTGATAGGATAAACTTACACACTAACTGTGCATCATGGTGTACGCATACAAATGTATATGCATACATATAAAATGAATGTGGAACACATACACATGAGACATCAGGCTGACACCATTCTGGACATCATATTTTACTATTTTGTATGGTTTTGAATTTGTTTTGTCATTGTTTTCAAGAAACTGAATCTGTGCAAGCAATTACTGGCAAAAAATAGCATAGCCGAGTACAAAACAAGAAAATTTTAATCTAAGATGCTGAATATTTCACCGCTTATCGACAAAAACAACAATGATAATTTGTCTATATTTAATGTACATTGACTATGACTATCTTTGGTTAGTTGGCTATTTGTAAATACGACAATTACCTGCTTTTACCTCATCTCTTAATGCAGGTTTTGAGTCGGTTAAGATTACGTTATTGGTTCTGAATCTACTACACCAGACTCTTTCTGGCCAATTAGTTCATCGGTGTTACTGCATATCTTAGAAATGCACCCTCTATCTAAGATAAGATTACATGTAATTGCCAAACGTGTCATTTAGCTCCAAGGAATTTTCAGTTGATGAATTTTACTATTACATTCACAAGTCACTGGATGATGGTTGTTGTAATTATTTACTCCACTAAGATTGACGTCAGTCACTTATCTTGTTGATTATTCAAGATTTAAATCCAATTTTAGGCTTTTTTTATAATGTGAATATAAACATCATGTAAAGACAAAGTTCTGAGAAGGAGTTTAGCTAATTTCAGCATAAACTGACAGACACACATGTGCTTATTATGATGTTTATCCCGTGCGAGCCACTGTCAGCATCAAAGCATATAACATTGATATTCTGAAACAACTAAACATCTCTGATAGTTTTAAATTAAAACATACTGCGTCAGTTGCAACATCCCTCAGGCTTTACTTGCTTTGGAGTCAGTATGCCGAGGGCTTTCATGTGGCGTATCATGAAAAATTTTTCAACGCTAGCCACATCAGTTCAGCCTGAAATTATGATCGGGCTAAATTTGTTGTGACATGCTTTTAATGCTTAGCGCTTTTATTTAAATTTTAATCAGTTGAAAACCTGGAATCAATTTGTCTTTTTCTTCCAAGCTCATCATCCTGGCTATCCAAACATTTATTATATGTGATTATTTTTTATCAGTGTAGCTGAAAAAATTGCAGAGAAGAGGACACACAACTGAAATAAAATCAAAATTACTTTAGCTTAAGAATAAGGGAACTTAATCACTTGTAATTACATGTCTAGTCTGTATGGTACATGTCATTCCCTTCTTAATCAATTCTACACACTATTGGTACTACTTTTAATTACACATAAAAGTTAGTTTTTCAAATATGTCTTAAACCTACCATTTTGTAACTTAACTGATATTAATGATTTGTCAGAACTGCTTAATTTGACAATACTGTAGTAACATCATTGAAATCAATTGAATTTGGTTACTATGAAAAAATTAACAAAGAAATTCATGCATAAACAGAATATTTTTTGCTTATTTAAAAAAAATCAAAGTTTGGATTAATGTGATTTTAAGAATATTTTGGAGCAGATTGCTAAAAGCATTTTATAAACAGTCTAGCTGGCTATAATTGTGATAAATAACTGTTTAGTAATATATAGACCATTTCCATACTTCAGTCAAAATCATATAGTATTCTTATAATTAGGCCAAAAGCTATCTTACTGGACTTGCTGGACTCCAGGAAAATCTTCTTGGATTATAAGGCATAGAATAACTTCTCTAATGGGCCCTTAATGTTGTCAAGTCAAATTTCTTGTTATGGTTTATGTTTGAATGCGTGGTTGTATAATGTTCCAGAGCAGTTTAAATGTGTTGGTGCTAATGGAGTCAACTTTTTCTGGCAGGGTACTCCAAAACAACAACAGTACACCTTGAAAAATAATTTAAAGATAGATTTGTTCAACTGTCATTATATTTCAGTCTATGGCAAAGACCATGAATTCTAGAATGTGTTTTGCTATGTAAGAGAAAACCATCAGGACTATCATCAACGCCATTTAGAAATATTCAAACACTTGAATCATATCAGCTCTCTGATCGCCTATAGCTTGAAGGTGGAAGACCTAGTGCTCACTATAACAACTCCCTGTGCTATTCAACATTTGTCAATGTCTTTTTTGTGGACAAAAAATTGATGAGGATATGATGAGGGAAAAAAAAAGTCAAATTTCCCTTTTAACAAAGTATTTTAAACCTTGCTTTTTAAATGTATGACCTCTGCCTATCTATCGAACAAGCAGCAGCTGAAATGGCTAGACATTCAAAGCATTGTTATTCTTCAGTGCAACAAGCTTGCATTACTGCTTTATTGATAATATACTCACTGTATATAATATTCAACCTGTATTGTGAGTTGATTGTTTCTTTTTTAATACTCGACTTGGACTTATATTACTGATTTATAACCATCCATGTGATAGTGCTAGCTATAGTGGATCTATCATGAAGACTAGCCATTAAAGTTTGTTTATTTGAACAGCAATTCTAGGAAAAACCTATTTTATAAAATAGAAACACCTAAACTCAAGATGTGTTGTCTGCTTTTTGATTTATTGACATTATCATAGCATTATATATTATAATTATTATTTATTATTATTATTTTTATTATTTTCCCTGTCAGTCTTTGTAGTCAATGATGCAAATAATCATCACATTGCATTTTTACATGTTTTTGTTTACTTATTTTCAGAGAAGCTGTACGGAAATACAATGTGTTAGCTGGGAAGGGGGGAGCTACTTGTCTCGCAATTGATGGAGAGTAAGTTGCAAGAAATCATATGCAATTTTTTTTATTCTAAAATTTTTGATTGTATTTGTGCTTTTCTGATTTAAGATTTGTTTGATTTTTTGTTTCTTTTTTTCTGTTCATTTTCAAGCCTGGGTGGCTTAAAGGCCATTAGTGCTGAATGATGGATCCCAGCCCTATAGAAGTCTCCAGAATTATTATTACTAAGATGTCTGTTCGCCTACCTATGTAGGCCTCATATGTTGTCATTGGCCTATGTACACATGCTGCCATTTGTAATCAGCTCTCAAATATGTGTCTCTTTCAAATATGCTTCACTGAAGTATTGTATTTTATAAATGTGCAGTGCTTAGTTGGTCATTCACACAGTATGTCAGCCTAGTAACAATATGCTGCCGATGAGTATGATGGCCTTGACAAGGATGAAAGTGGACCTCTTCGCAAAGCGCCACCCAGTGGATATTGTTGCTAAATTAATAGTGTAAACGTACATAAACATATGCGTTTGTGGGACAACACGTGCGTTTGTCACACGCGCGTATTCCTGGCCTTGTTCTGATTGGTCAGATGTTAGGTTTGATTGGCACTCCGGAACGGTCCATTACACAGCAGCATTTTTAAAGAATGATTTTAAAAAATAGAAGTATTAAATTGTTTTTAATTAATTAATTCATTGATATTTTATCCAAATATAACCTCATTGCAGATCTTATTACCAATTAGCAACAACTTTTGAATCTGTAAGAAACAGGAAATCAGATGAAGGAATAAAGAATGCGTAAGTAACACATGAATTATTCTACATATTAATGTGAAAGACTTTTTTTATTGATTTGTTTATACAGTGCTTTCCATGGAGCCCTCAGCAATGCCAACTTAAACAGGCTTTTCAAACATAGAATGTTTATAATCAGTGAATCACAACAAATATTATGTATAGTAAGTAAATATATAAGTATATATATATATATAGATATATATATATATATACACATATATATATAATTATCATTTCGAATAAAATTTGGCAATATCGTACTTTACACTTTAGCGTTGTTATTTACATATACAGTGGAATTTCCAAATTCCGGAACACAAAAATCAACTACAAACCAAACAAACAGCTAATAAACAACAAAATAATGCAATAATCATCACTGTGTAGGAATTAAAAACTAGCCCTAGCACAACACCCTGTGAATGAACTGTTTGTACATCTAGCTCAGTCCCAATAGTGTTGCCATAGAGATTATTTATTAATTAAAAAAGACGCGCCAGTAAACGTTAATGTTAGATAAAGTGAAAGTTACGCCTTCCATTGTTTTAATAAGTGCATTATGGCCTTAGGCCAAAACCTTAAAAATCGATTGGATTCTACCTCAAATGAAGATGGAACGCAAAGCAAGTTTCAATGACGCCTGACTCTTTTTCAGAAGACTAATTCAGATTTGGATGTTGTTGGATTCATCAGTGTAAATTACAAGTGCATAGCTTCAAACATTCCTCAAAAACATGTTACCAATTACAGAGGAAATTTATAGAGAATGAAATTAAAATTTGTTAGACTTATTTAGATTTGACTCTAAAACAAAGCCACAAGGGTTTCTTATTTGTTTTAATTAAACATTTATCAGTTTACACTAAGGTTTGTCCTGTCTGCAAGCTGTCAGACACTATGAAACTTTGGGCGATCTGACGTCATCACAGCCAAGCACATGTTTGCCCATCTATGACTCCATGAAAAAAATAACCAATTAGCGGGAAGAGTTTAGGAGGCACGACCTGATGTTCACAACAAGTCGCATCGTTGTGACCACGAAGAATGTGTTGTTTACAGTTTAGAAAAAAATGTCAGACCGAAAATGCACGTAAAAACAATATAAAAGCATTCATTTTATTGGTACAGTTATACAATTTGCTGTGCACTACAGCTAAACAACAGGTACTGTACGTATTATATGTTAAACGTTAACTTTTTTTGTATGCTAGTCATACTGAATTCACTGGGCTAGCCTATGCTGCTAAGCCTATTTTTAGCGTCTAGGCCTAGGCTAGGCCCTAACTGGCCTGCCTTATTCGGAAAGGATTCAATAGAAATGTTCCACAAACCGATCTTT